>NC_057811.1:335358175-335525473 GCF_018294505.1 Triticum aestivum | reverse complement strand
CCTCTTGGCCCATAAGACCCATATAGTTTGCCGGGGGTAGCCCGGAACCCCTTTCGGTGACCCGATACGTACCTTGTAACCCAGAACACTTCCGGTGTCCGAATACTATCGTCCTACATATGAATCTTTACCTCTCGACCATTTCGAGACTCCTCGTCATGTCCGTGATCTCATATGGGACTCCAAGCAACATTCGGTCACCAAATCACATAACTCATATAATACAAATCATCATCGAACGTTAAGCATGCGGACCCTACGGGTTCGAGAACTATGTAGACATGACCGAGACACCTCTCCGGTCAATAACCAATAGCGGAACCTGGATGCTCATATTGGCTCCCACATATTCTACGAATATCTTTATCGGTTGAACCGTTATGACAACATACGTAATTACCTTTGTCATTGGTATGTTACTTGCCCGAGATTCGATCGTCAGTATCTTCATACCTAGTTCAATATCGTTACCGGCAAGTCTCTTTACTCGTTCCGTAATGCATCATCCCGTAACTAAGTCATTAGTTACATTGCTTGCAAGGCTTATTATGATGTGCATTACCGAGAGGGCCCAAAGATACCTCTCCGATACTCGGAGTGACAAATCCTAATCTCGATCTATGCCAACCCAACTAATACCTTCGAAGATACCTGTAGAGCATCTTTATAATCACCCAGTTACGTTGTGACATTTGATAGCACACAAGGTATTCCTCCGGTATCCGGGTGTTGCATAATCTCATAGTCAAAGGAATATGTATAAGTCATGAAGAAAGCAATAGCAATAAAACTTAACGATCATTATGCTAAGCTAACGGATGGGTCTTGTCCATCACATCATTCTCCTAATGATGTGATCCCGTTCATCAAATGACAACACATGTCTATGGTTAGGAAACTTAACCATCTTTAATTAACGAGCTAGTCTAGTAGAGGCTTACTAGGGACACTGTGTTTTGTCTATGTATCCACACATGTATCAAGTTTCTAGTTAATACAATTCTAGCATGAATAATAAACATTTATCATGATATAAAGAAATATAAAATAACAACTTTATTATTGCCTCTAGGTCTTATTTCCTTCAGTCTCCCACTTGCACTAGAGCCAATAATCTAGTTCACGTCGCCATGTTATTTAACACTAATAGTTCACATCTTTATGTGATTAACACCCATAGTTCACGTTGCCATGTGATCAACACCCAAAGGGTTTACTAGAGTCAATAATCTAGTTCACACCTCTATGTGATTAACACCCAAAGAGTACTAAGGTGTGATCATGTTTTGCTTGTGAGAGAAGTTTAGTCAACGGGTCTGCCACATTCAGATCCGTATGTATTTTGCAAATTTCTATGTCTACAATGCTCTGCATAGAGCTACTCTAGCTAATAGCTCCCACTTTCAAATGTATCCAGATTGAGACTTAGAGTCATCCAGATCGGTGTCAAAGCTTGCATCGACGTAACTCTTTACGACGAACTCTTTATCACCTCCATAACCGAGAAATATCTCCTTAGTCTTCTAAGGATAATTCTGACCGCTGTCCTGTGATCTACTCCTGGATCACTATTGTACCCCTTTGCCAAACTCATGGCAAGGTACACAATAGGTCTGGTATACAGTGTGGCATACTTTATAGAACCTATGGCTGAGGCATAGGGAATGACTTTGATTCTCTCTCTATCTTCTGTCGTGGTCGGGTTTTGAGTCTTACTCAACTTCATACCTTACAACTTAGGCGAGAACTCCTTCTTTGACTGATCCATTTTGAACTCATTCAAAATCTTATCAAGGTATGTACTCATCGAAAGTCTTATCAAGCGTCTTGATCTATCTCGATAGATCTTGATGCCCAATATGTAAGCAGCTTTACCGAGGTCTTTCTTAGAAAAACTCCTTTCAAACACTCCTTTATGCTTTCCAGAAAATTCTACATCATTTCTGATCAACAATATGTCATTCACATATACTTATCGGAAAGGCTGTAGTGCTCCCACTCACTTTCTTGTAAATACAGTCTTCACCACAAGTCTCTATAAAACAATATGCTTTGATCAACTCATCAAAGCGTATATTCCACCTCCGAGATACTTGCACCAGTTCATAGATGGATCGCTAGAGCTTGCACATTTTGTTAGCACCTTTAGGATTGACAAAACCTTCTGGTTGCATCATATACAACTCTTCTTTAATAAATCCCTTAAGGAATGTAGTTTTGATATCCATTTGCCAGATTTCATAAAATGTGTGATGACCCACAAGTATAGGGGATCTATCGTAGTCCTTTCGATAAGTAAGAGTGTCGAACCCAACAAGGAGCAGAAGGAAATAACAAGCGGTTTTTAGTAAGGTATTCTCTGCAAGCAGTGAAATTATTGATAACACATAGTTTTGTGATAAGGTAATTTGTAACGGGTAACAAGTAACAAAAGTAAACAAGGTGCAGCAAGGTGGCCCAATCCTTTTTTTAGCAAAGGACAAGCCTGGACAGACTCATATATAAAGGAAAACGCTCCCGAGGACACATGGGAATTATCATCAAGCTAGTTTTCATGACGCTCATATGATTCACATGCGTTACTTTGATAATTTGATATGTGGGTGGACCGGTGCTTGGGTACTGCCCTTCCTTGGACAAGCATCCCACTTATGATTAACCCCTCTTGCAAGAATCCACAACTACAAAATAAGTATTAAGGTAAACCTAACCATAGCATGAAACATATGGATCCAAATCAGCCCCTTACGAAGCAACGCATGAACTAGGGTTTAAGCTTCTGTCACTCTAGCAACCCATCATCTACTTATTACTTCCCAATGCCTTCCTCTAGGCCCAAATAATGGTGAAGTGTCATGTAGTCGACCTTCACATAACACCACTAGAGGAAAGACAACATACATCTCATCAAAATATCGAACGAATACCAAATTCACATGACTACTTATAGCAAGACTTCTCCCATGTCCCCAGGAACAAACATAACAACTCACAAATCATATTCATGTTCATAATCAGAGGGGTATTAATATGCATAAAGGATCTGAACATATGATCTTCCACCAAATAAACCAACTAGCATCAACTACAAGGAGTAATCAACACTACTAGCAACCCACAGGTACCAATCTGAGGTTTTGAGACAAAGATTGGATACAAGAGATGAACTAGGGTTTGAGAGGAGATGGTGCTGGTGAAGATGTTGATGGAGATTGACCCCCTCCCAATGAGAGGATCGATGGTGATGACGATGGTGATGATTTCCCCCTCCCGGAGGGATGTTTCCCCGGCAGAACAGCTCCGCCGGAGCCCTAGATTGGTTTCGCCAGGTGCCGCCTCGTGGCGGCGGTGCTTCGTCCCGAAAGCTTCCTCCTGATTTTTTCCAAGGCAAAAGACTTCATATAGCAAAAGATGGGCACCGGAGGCCTCCCAGGGGGCCCACGAGGCAGGGGGGCGCGCCCAGAGGGTAGGGCGCGCCCCCACCCTCGTGGATGGTGGGTGGCCCCCCTCTAGTGCTTTCTTCGCCCAATATTTTTTATATATTCCAAAACTGACTTCCGTGGAGTTTTAGGACTTTTGGAGTTGTGCAGAATAGGTCCCTAATATTTGCTCCTTTTCCAGCCCAGAACTCCAGCTGTCGACATTCTCCCTCTCCATGTGAACCTTGTAAAATAAGAGAGAAAAGGCATAAGTATTGTGACATAATGTGTGGTAACAGCCCATAATGCAATAAATATCGATATAAAAGCATGATGCAAAATGGACGTATCAACTCCCCCTAGCTTAGACCTCGCTTGTCCTCAAGCCGAAGCCGATAATGAAAAATATGTCCACATGTTTAGAGATAGAGGTGTCGATAAAATAAAATACGGACATGAGGGCATCATGATCATTCTTATAACAACAACATATAAATATATTGTCATATGCTTTATTATGCTAAAGCAACAATCTATTCACAATGCCAAGTATGAATCAGAAACTTCATTGGAAACTAACAAACTATGATCTCGGTCACTAAAGCAATTGCAATTTATCATAACATCGGAAAGAGTCAATATAAGAGCTTTTCAACAAGTCCACATACTCAACTATCATTTAGTCTTTCACAATTGCTAACACTCACGCAATACTTATGGGTATGGAGTTTTAATCGGACACAGAGAAAGATAGGGGCTTATAGTGTTGCCTCCCAACCTTCTACCTCAAGGGTAACGTCAACAATAATAATTTATGATAACTTACATCCAATTGGATATATATATCAGGATCTTTCCGACACAATGTGCTTGCCAAAGGATAAAATGTAAAAAGGAAAGGTGAAGATCACCATGACTCTTGTATAATGCATAAGACAAAAATAAAAGATAGGCCCTTCGCAGAGGGAAGCAGTCATGTGCTTTTATAGTTGGATGGACGAAATCTTAATGCAAAAGAACGTCACTTTATATTGCCACTTGTGATATGGACCTTTATTATGCAGTCCGTCGCTTTTATTTCTTCCATATCACAAGATTGTATAAAGCTTATTTTCTCCACACTAATAGATCATACATATTTAGAGAGCAATTTTTATTGCATGCAACAATCACAACTTACTTGAAGGATCTTACTCAATCCATAGGTAGATATGGTGGACTCTCATGGCAAAACTGGGTTTAAGGATATTCGGAAGCACAAGTAGTATCTCTACTTGGTGCAAATAATTATGCTAGCATGAGGGGGAAAGGCAAGACCAACATGTTGGATGATCCATGACAATATACTTTATTTCATATATAAGAAAACATAACCCATTACATTGTCTTCCTTGTCCAACATCAACCTTTTCGCATGTCATATTTTAATGAGTGCTCACAATCGTAAAAGATGTCCAAGATAGTATATTTATATTTGAAAACCTCTCTTTCTTTATTACTTCCTATTAATTGCAACGATGACCAAAACTATGTTTGTCAACTCTCAACAACTTTTATTCATCATACTCTTTATATGTGAAGTCATTACTCTCCATAAGATCAATATAATATCTTTAATTCTTTTTATTCTTTCTTTTATTCCCTCAAGATCATAGCAAGATAGCAAAGCCCTTGAGTCAAAACTAATCTTTATTATATATAGCTCACGGACTCGATTACATAGAAGGATCATAAAGCATAACTCAAAACTAGATCATACTAAAACTTTATTCTACTAGATCAAGATATTACCAAAAGGATCGAACTAAGAAAAACGGTAAAGATAGGAGTGTGATGTGTTGGAAATATGCCCTAGAGGCAATAATAAATGGTTATTATTATATTTCTTTGTTCATGATAATTGTCTATTATTCATGCTATAATTGTATTGTCCGGAAATCGTAATACATGTGTGAATACATAGACCACAACGTGTCCCTAGTAAGCCTCTAGTTGACTAGCTCGTTGATCAACAGATAGTCATGGTTTCCTGACTATGGACATTGGATGTCATTGATAACGGGATCACATCATTAGGAGAATGATGTGATGGACAAGACCCAATCCTAAGCATAGCATAAAAGATCGTGTAGTTTCGTTTGCTAGAGCTTTTCCAATGTCAAGTATCTTTTCCTTAGACCATGAGATCGTGCAACTCCCGGATACCGTAAGAGTGCTTTGGGTGTGCCAAACGTCACAACGTAACTGGGTGACTATAAAGGTGCACTACGGGTATCTCCGAAAGTGTCTGTTGGGTTGGCACGGATCGAGACTGGGATTTGTCACTCCGTGTGACGGAGAGGTATCTCTGGGCCCACTCGGTAATGCATCATCATAATGAGCTCAATGTGACTAAGGCATTAGTCACGGGATCATGCATTGCGGTACGAGTAAAGAGACTTGCCAGTAACGAGATTGAACAAGGTATTGGGATACCGACGATCGAAGCTCGGGCAAGTAACATACCGATTGACAAAGGGAATTGCATACGGGATTGATTGAATCCTCGACACCGTGGTTCATCCGATGAGATCATCGTGGAACATGTGGGAGCCAACATGGGTATCCAGATCCCGCTGTTGGTTATTGACCGAAGAGGCGTCTCGGTCATGTCTGCATGTCTCCCGAACCCGTAGGGTCTACACACTTAAGGTTCGGTGACGCTAGGGTTGTAGAGATATGTCTATGCGGAAACCCGAAAGTTGTTCGGAGTCCCGGATGAGATCCCGGACGTCACGAGAGGTTCCGGAATGGTCCGGAGGTGAAGAATTATATATAGGAAGTCAAGTTTCGGCCACCGGGAAAGTTTTGGGGGTTACCGGTATTGTACCGGGACCACCGGAAGGGTCCCGGGGGTCCACCGGGTGGGGCCACCTATCCCGGAGGGCCCCGTGGGCTGAAGTGGGAAGGGAACCAGCCCCTAGTGGGCTGGACGCCCCCCATGGGCCTCCCCCCATGCGCCTAGGGTTGCAAACCCTAGGGTGGGGGGGGGGCTTCCCATTTGCCTTGGGGGGCAAGGCACCCCCCTTGGCCGCCGCCCCACCCTAGATGGGTTTGGCCGTCGCCCCCTCCCAAGGGGACCTATATAAAGGGGGGGGAGGGAGGGCAGCAACAACACAGCCTTGGGCGCCTCCCTCCTCCCCTGCAACACCTCTCTCTCTCGTATAAGCTCGGCGAAGCCCTGCCGACATCCCACTGCATCCACCACCACGCCGTCGTGCTGCTGGATCTCCATCAACCTCTCCTTCCCCCTTGCTGGATCAAGAAGGAGGAGACGTCGCTGCACCGTACGTGTGTTGAATGTGGAGGTGCCGTCCGTTCGGCACTCGGTCATCGGTAATTTGGATCACGGCGAGTACGACTCCGTCATCCACGTTCATTGGAACGCTTCCGCTCGCGATCTACAAGGGTATGTAGATGCACTCCTTTCCCCTTGTTGCTAGTATACTCCATAGATGCATCTTGGTGAGCGTAGGAAAATTTTAAAATTATGCTACGATTCCCAACAGTGGCATCATGAGCCAGGCCTATGCGTAGTTACTATGCACGAGTAGAACACAAAGCAGTTGTGGGCGTTGATGTTGCCAATTCTTCTTGCCGCTACTAGTCGTTTCTTGTTTCGGCGGCATTGTAGGATGAAGCGGCCCGGACCGACCTTACACGTACGCTTACGTGAGACAGGTTCCACCGACTGACATGCACAAGTTGCATAAGGTGGCTAGCGGGTGTCTGTCTCTCCTACTTTAGTCGAAACGGATTCGATGAAAAGGGTCCTTATGAAGGGTAAATAGAAATTGGCAAATCACGTTGTGGTCATACGTAGGTAAGAAAACGTTCTTGCTAGAAACCTACAAACCACGTAAAAACTTGCAAGAACAATTAGAGGACGTCTAACTTGTTTTTGCAGCAAGTGCTATGTGATGTGATATGGCCAGAAGATGTGATGAATGATATATGTGATGTATGAGATTGATCATATTCTTGTAATAGGAATCACGACTTGCATGTCGATGAGTATGACAACCGGCAGGAGCCATAGGAGTTGTCTTTATTATTTTGTATGACCTGCGTGTCATTGAATAACGCCATGTAATTTACTTTACTTTGTTGCTAAACGCGTTAGCCATAGAAGTAGAAGTAATCGTTGGCGTGACGACTTCATGAAGACACAATGATGGAGATCATGATGATGGGGATCATGGTGTCATGCCGGTGACGAAGATGATCATGGTGCCCCGAAGATGGAGATCAAAGGAGCATAATGATATTGGCCATATCATGTCACTATTTGATTGCATGTGATGTTTATCATGTTTTTGCGTCTTATTTGCTTAGAATGACGGTAGTAAGTAAGATGATCCCTTATGATAATTTCAAGAAAACTGTTCCCCCTAACTGTGCACCGTTGCGAAGGTTCGTTGTTTTGAAGCACCACGTGATGACCGGGTGTGATAGATTCTAACGTTCGAATACAACAGGTGTTGACGAGCCTAGCATGTACATACATGGCCTCGGAAAACACGCAATACACTTAGGTTGACTTGACGAGCCTAGCATGTACAGACATGGCCTCGGAACACGGAGGACCGAAAGGTCGAGCATGAGTCGTATAGAAGATACGATCAACATGGAGATGTTCACCGATCTTGACTCGTCCGTCTCACGTGATGATCGGACACGGCCTAGTTAAATTCGGATCATGCATCACTTAGATGACTAGAGGGATGTCTATCTGAGTGGGAGTTCATTAAATAATTTGATTAGATGAACTTAATTATCATGAACTTAGTCTAAAATCTTTACACTATGTCTTGTAGATCAAATGGCCAACGTTGTCCTCAATTTCAACGCGTTCCTAGAGAAAACCAAGCTGAAAGATGATGGCAGTAACTATACGGACTGGGTCCGGAACCTGAGGATCATCCTCATAGTAGCCAAGAAAGATTATGTCTTAGAAGCACCGCTAGGTGAAGCACCAATCCCACAGAACCAAGACGTTATGAACGCTTGGCAGCAGTGTGCTGATGATTACTCCCTCGTTCAGTGCGGCATGCTTTACAGCTTAGAACCGGGTCTCCAAAAGCGTTTTGAGAAACATGGAGCATATGAGATGTTCGAGGAGCTGAAATTGGTTTTCCAAGCTCATGCCCGGGTCGAGAGATATGATGTCTCCGACAAGTTCTTCAGCTGCAAAATGGAGGAGAACAGTTCTGTTAGTGAGCACACACTCAGAATGTCTGGGTTGCATAACCGCTTGTCTCAGCTGGGAGTCAATCTCCCGGATGACGCGGTCATTGACAGAATCCTCCAGTCGCTTCCACCAAGCTACAAGAGCTTTGTGATGAACTACAATATGCAGGGGATGGAAAAGACCATTCCTGAGGTATATTCGATGCTGAAATCAGCAGAGGTGGAAATCAGAAAAGAACATCAAGTGTTGATGGTGAATAAAACCACTAAGTTCAAGAAGGGCAAGGGTAAGAAGAACTTATAGAAGGACGGCAAGGGAGTTGCCGCGCCCGGTAAACCAGTTACTGGGAAGAAGTCAAAGAATGGACCCAAGCCTGAAACTGAGTGCTTTTATTGCAAGGGAAGTGGTCACTGGAAGCGGAACTGCCCCAAATACTTATCGGAAAAGAAGGCCGATAACACCAAAGGTATATGTGATATACATGTAATTGATGTGTACATTACCAGTACTCGTAGTAGCTCCTGGGTATTTGATATCGGTGCGGTTGCTCATATTTGTAACTCAAAACAGGAACTACGGAATAAACGGAGACTGGCAAAGGACGAGGTGACGATGCGCGTCGGGAATGGTTCCAAGGTCGATGTGATCGCCGTCGGCACGCTACCTCTGCATCTACCCACGGGATTAGTTTTAAACCTTAATAATTGTTATTTAGTGCCAGCTTTGAGCATGAACATTGTATCTGGATCTCGTTTGATTCGAGATGGCTACTCATTTAAATCCGAGAATAATGGTTGTTCTATTTATTTGAGAGATATGTTTTATGGTCATGCCCCGCTGGTCAATGGTTTATTTTTGATGAATCTCGAACGTGATGTTACACATGTTCATAGTGTGAATACCAAAAGATGTAAAGTTGATAACGATAGTCCCACATACTTGTGGCACTGCCGCCTTGGTCACATTGGTGTCAAGCGCATGAAGAAGCTCCATGCAGATGGACTTTTGGAGTCTCTTGATTACGAATCATTTGACACGGGCGAACCATGCCTCATGGGTAAGATGACCAAGACTCCGTTCTCCGGAACAATGGAGCGAGCAACCAACTTATTGGAAATCATACATACCGATGTGTGCGGTCCAATGAGTGTTGAGGCTCGCGGAGGATATCGTTATGTTCTCACTCTCACTGATGACTTAAGTAGATATGGGTATGTCTACCTAATGAAACACAAGTCTGAAACCTTTGAAAAGTTCAAGGAATTTCAGAGTGAGGTTGAGAATCAACGTGACAGGAGAATAAAATTCTTACGATCAGATCGTGGTGGAGAATATTCAAGTCACGAGTTTGGTGCACACTTAAGGAAATGTGGAATAGTTTCACAACTCACGCCGCCTGGAACACCTCAGAGAAATGGTGTGTCCGAACGTCGTAATCGCACTCTATTGGATATGGTGCGATCTATGATGTCTCTTACCGATTTACCGCTTTCATTTTGGGGCTATGCTTTAGAGACTGCCGCATTCACTTTAAATAGGGCTCCGTCGAAATCCGTTGAGACGACACCATATGAATTATGGTTTGGGAAGAAACCTAAGCTGTCGTTTCTAAAAGTTTGGGGATGCGATGCTTATGTCAAGAAACTTCAACCTGAAAAGCTCAAACCCAAGTCGGAAAAATGCGTCTTCATAGGATACCCTAAGGAAACGATTGGGTATACCTTCTACCTCAGATCCGAAGGCAAGATCTTCGTTGCCAAGAACGGGTCCTTTCTGGAGAAGGAGTTTCTCTCGAAAGAATTGAGTGGGAGGAAAGTGGAACTTGATGAGGTGATAGTCACCCCTTCCGAACCGGAAAGTAGCGCAGCGCGGGAAAATGTTCCTGTGGTGCCTACACCGACTGGGGAGGAAGTTAATGATGATGATCATGAAGCTTCGGATCAAGTTACTGAACTTCGTAGGTCCACAAGGACACGTTCCGCACCAGAGTGGTACGGCAACCCTGTCCTGGAAATCATGTTGTTAGACAACGGTGAACCTTCGAACTATGAAGAAGCGATGGCGGGCCCGGATTCCGATAAATGGCTAGAAGCCATGAAATCCGAGATAGGATCCATGTATGAAAACGAAGTATGGACTTTGACTGACTTGCCCGATGATCGGCGAGCTATAGAAAACAAATGGATCTTTAAGAAGAAGACGGACGCGGATGGTAATGTGACCATCTACAAAGCTCGACTTGTCGCTAAGGGTTATCGACAAGTTCAAGGGGTTGACTACGATGAGACTTTCTCACCCGTAGCGAAGCTGAAGTCCGTCCGAATCATGTTAGCAATTGCCGCATACTATGATTATGAGATATGGCAGATGGACGTCAAAACGGCATTCCTTAACGGCTTCCTTAAGGAAGAGTTGTATATGATGCAGCCGGAAGGTTTTGTCGATCCTAAGAATGCTAACAAAGTATGCAAGCTCCAGCGCTCAATCTATGGGCTGGTGCAAGCATCTTGGAGTTGGAACATTCGCTTTGATGAGATGATCAAAGCGTTTGGGTTTACACAGACTTATGGAGAAGCCTGTGTTTACAAGAAAGTGAGTGGGAGCTCTGTAGCATTTCTCATATTATATGTGGATGACATATTATTGATGGGAAATGATATAGAATTCTTGGAAAGTATAAAGGCCTATTTGAATAAGTGTTTTTCAATGAAGGACCTTGGAGAAGCTGCTTATATATTAGGCATCAAGATCTATAGAGATAGATCAAGACGCCTCATTGGTCTTTCACAGAGTACATACCTTGACAAGATATTGAAGAAGTTCAATATGGATCAGTCCAAGAAGGGGTTCTTGCCTGTATTGCAAGGTGTGCAGTTGAGCACGGCTCAATGCCCGACCACGGCAGAAGATAGAGAAAAGATGAGTGTCATCCCCTATGCCTCGGCCATAGGGTCTATTATGTATGCCATGCTGTGTACCCGACCTGATGTAAACCTTACCGTAAGTTTGGTAGGAAGGTACCAAAGTAATCCCGGCATGGAACACTGGACAGCGGTCAAGAATATCCTAAAGTACCTGAAAAGGACTAAGGATATGTTTCTCGTTTATGGAGGTGACGAAGAGCTTGTCGTAAAGGGTTACGTCGACGCTAGCTTCGACACAGATCTGGATGACTCGAAGTCACAAACCGGATACGTGTATATTTTGAATGGAGGAGCAGTAAGCTGGTGCAGTTGCAAGCAAAGCATCATGGCGGGATCTACATGTGAAGCGGAGTACATGGCAGCCTCGGAGGCAGCACAGGAAGCAGTCTGGATGAAGGAGTTCATTACCGACCTAGGGGTGATTCCCAATGCGTCGGGCCCGATGACTCTCTTCTGTGACAACACTGGAGCTATTGCCCTTGCGAAGGAGCCCAGGTTTCACAGGAAGACCAGGCATATCAAGCGTCGCTTCAACTCCATTCGTGAAAGTGTTCAAAATGGAGACATAGATATTTGTAAAGTACATACGGACCTGAATGTAGCAGATCCGTTGACTAAACCTCTCCCTAGAGCAAAACATGATCAACACCAGGACACAATGGATGTTCGATTCATCACAATGTAACTAGATTATTGACTCTAGTGCAAGTGGGAGACTGTTGGAAATATGCCCTAGAGGCAATAATAAATGGTTATTATTATATTTCTTTGTTCATGATAATTGTCTATTATTCATGCTATAATTGTATTGTCCGGAAATCGTAATACATGTGTGAATACATAGACCACAACGTGTCCCTAGTAAGCCTCTAGTTGACTAGCTCGTTGATAAACAGATAGTCATGGTTTCCTGACTATGGACATTGGATGTCATTGATAACGGGATCACATCATTAGGAGAATGATGTGGTGGACAAGACCCAATCCTAAGCATAGCATAAAAGATCGTTTAGTTTCGTTTGCTAGAGCTTTTCCAATGTCAAGTATCTTTTCCTTAGACCATGAGATCGTGCAACTCCCGGATACCGTAAGAGTGCTTTGGGTGTGCCAAACGTCACAACATAACTGGGTGACTATAAAGGTGCACTACGGGTATCTCCGAAAGTGTCTGTTGGGTTGGCACGGATCGAGACTGGGATTTGTCACTCCGTGTGACGGAGAGGTATCTCTGGGCCCACTCGGTAATGCATCATCATAATGAGCTCAATGTGACTAAGGCGTTAGTCTCGGGATCATGCATTGCGGTACGAGTAAAGAGACTTGCCGGTAACGAGATTGAACAAGGTATTGGGATACCGACGATCGAATCTCGCGCAAGTAACATACCGATTGACAAAGGGAATTGCATACGGGATTGATTGAATCCTCGACACCGTGGTTCATCCGATGAGATCATCGTGGAACATGTGGGAGCCAACATGGGTATCCAGATCCCGCTGTTGGTTATTGATCGGAGAGGCGTCTCGGTCATGTCTGCATGTCTCCCGAACCCGTAGGGTCTACACACTTAAGGTTCGGTGACGCTAGGGTTGTAGAGATATGTGTATGCGGAAACCCGAAAGTTGTTCGGAGTCCCGGATGAGATCCCGGACGTCACGAGAGGTTCCGGAATGGTCCGGAGGTGAAGAATTATATATAGGAAGTCAAGTTTCGGCCACCGGGAAATTTTCGGGGGTTACCGGTATTGTACCGGGACCACCGGAAGGGTCCCGGGGGTCCACCGGGTGGGGCCACCTATCCCGGAGGGCCCCGTGGGCTGAAGTGGGAAGGGAACCAGCCCCTAGTGGGCTGGGCGCCCCCCCATGGGCCTCCCCCCATGCGCCTAGGGTTGCAAACCCTAGGGTGGGGGGGCTTCCCACTTGCCTTGGGGGGCAAGGCACCCCCCTTGGCCGCCGCCCCACCCTAGATGGGTTTGGCCGCCGCCCCCCCTCCCAAGGGGGCCTATATAAAGGGGGGGGAGGGAGGGCAGCAACAACACAGCCTTGGGCGCCTCCCTCCTCCCCTGCAACACCTCTCTCTCTCGTATAAGCTCGGCGAAGCCCTGCCGACATCCCGCTGCATCCACAACCATGCCGTCGTGCTGCTGGATCTCCATCAACCTCTCCTTCCCGCTTGCTGGATCAAGAAGGAGGAGACGTCGCTGCACCGTACGTGTGTTGAACGCGGAGGTGCCGTCCGTTCGGCACTCGGTCATCGGTGATTTGGATCATGGCGAGTACGACTCCGTCATCCACGTTCATTGGAACGCTTCCGCTCGCGATCTACAAGGGTATGTAGATGCACTCCTTTCCCCTCGTTGCTAGTAAACTCCATAGATGCATCTTGGTGAGCGTAGGAAAATTTTAAAATTATGCTACGATTCCCAACATGATGGTGATACGATACCGGTGCACCTCCCCCAAGCTTGGCAGTTGCCAAGGGGAGTGCCCATACCCATGTGTTTATGTCTCTTTCCTCGGAGGTGGTGATGATGGAGTTGTTGATGATGTAGGCTTGTCGTCCATCTTCCAAGGAATAGGCTCACCATCATAGAAGGATGATCGAGTCTCCGGGATCCTTAAATCTGCAGCCAAACTCATCCTCTTGAATCTATATTCATACTCACAGTTTTGGTTTTGCAGGTCATAGATCTGGGCTTGGAGATGCTCGATTTTCTCATGAAGCTTGAAGATGGTCTCCCCAATGTTCTTGGCATCCAGCTTGTGGTTGTTGGTGAACTCCGTGATCATCATGTGGTTGGCGTTGAGTCCGTGTTCCACCATCCCCTGGCACATGAAAACTTGTTGCTCCATTGCTTCAAGTCTTGTCTCCACACTTCCGGTCCTCCTTGGTCCCTCGACATCGTGGATGTGCAGCAACCCATCACGCATCTCAATGGTTTGAGGGTGTTGCAGCACCTCCGCAAGGTAGGGATTGATAACCTTCTCGAAGAACTTGTCCTTGGGGGCGTTTGAAGACGTCATGATGATCTAGATCTGTCAGAAAAACAGCTCGAAACAAAAACAGAGGATATTTGCGTGGTACGGTGGTCAAAACCTTCGGGAACTTATATAATGAATTTTTACCGACCAAAAGAAGTATCGTGCAAGAAAATGGAGTCCGGCGGGCACACGAGGTTCCCGCGAGGCAGGGGGGCGTGCCCTCCACCCTCGTGGATGCCTCGTGTCCTTCCCGGACAACTTCTTATTTTCCTATTTCTTAAATATTCCAAAACCGAGAAAAATTGCTATTAGAACTGTTTTGGAGTCGGTTTACTTACCGTACCACATACCTATTCCTTTCCAGAGTCTGAAACGTTCTGGAAAGTGTCCCTTATGTATTCCTCCGGGGTTACGGTTTCAATAACATTAGTTTCAACATTTATTGGATTACCTAAGATATAATGTTTGATTCTTTGACCGTTCACCACCTTCGGACTTGTGCCTTCGAAGTTGTTGATTTTTATGGCACCGGAACGATAGACCTCCCCGACAACGTATGGACCTTCCCATTTAGAGAGGAGCTTCCCTGCAAAAAATCTTAAACGAGAGTTGTATAGCAAAACATAATCACCTACATTAAACTCATGCTTTTGTATCCTTTTGTCATGCCATCTTTTAACTTTTTCTTTAAACAGTTTGGCATTCTCATAGGCCTGGGTTCTCCATTCATCAAGTGAGCTAATGTCAAATAGCCTCTTCTCACCGGCAAGTTTGAAATGATAGTTGAGCTCTTTAATGGCCCAATATGCCTTATGTTCTAGTTCGAGAGGTAAGTGACAAGCTTTTCCATAAACCATCTTATACAGAGACATACCCATAGGATTTTTATATGCAGTTCTATAGGCCCACAATGCATCATCAAGTTTCTTGGACCAATTCTTTCTAGATCTATTAACAGTCTTTTGCAAAATTAATTTAATCTCCCTATTACTTAGTTCTACTTGACCACTAGATTGTGGATGATATGGAGATGCAATTCTATGATTAACATCATACTTAGCAAGCATTTTACGAAAGGCTCCATGAATAAAATGTGAACCACCATCAGTCATTAAAAATCTAGGGACTCCAAACCTCGGAAAAATAACTTCTTTAAGCATCTTAATAGAGGTGTTATGATCAGCACTACTAGTTGGAATAGCTTCTACCCACTTAGTAACGTAATCAACATCAACTAAAATATGTGTATACCCATTAGAGGAAGGAAATGGTCCCATATAATCAAAGCCCCAAACATCGAATGGTTCAATAACAAGTGAATAGTTCATAGGCATTTCTTGACGTCTACTAATATTACCAATTCTTTGACATCCATCACAAGACAAGACAGACTTACGGGCATCTTTAAAAAGAGTAGGCCAATAAAAACCGGATTGCAATACCTTATGCGCAGTTCTATCTCCAGCGTGGTGTCCTCCATAAGCCTCGGAGTGACACTTGCGTAGGATCTGTTCCTGTTCATGCTCAGGTACACAACGTCTAATGACTCCATCTACTCCTTCTTTATAAAGGTGTGGGTCATCCCAGAAGTAATGTCTTAAATCATAGAAAAACTTTTTCTTTTGCTGGTATGTGAAACTAGGTGGTATAAATTTAGAAACAATGTAATTAGCATAATCAGCATACCATGGAGCAATACGAGAAGCATTTATGACAGCTAATTGTTCATCAGGAAAGCTATCATCAATAGGTAGTGGGTCATCAAAAACATTCTCTAACCTAGATAAGTTGTCTGCAACAGGGTTCTCGGCTCCCTTTCTATCAATAATATGCAAATCAAATTCTTGTAGCAAGAGAACCCATCCAATAAGTCTAGGTTTAGCATCTTTCTTTTCCATAAGATATTTAATAGCAGCATGATCAGTGTGAACAGTTACTTTAGAATCAACAATATAAGGTCTAAACTTATCACAAGCAAATACAACTGCTAAAAATTCTTTTTCAGTTGTAGCATAATTTCTCTGGGCACTGTCTAGAGTTTTACTAGCATATTGGATAACATTTAATTTCTTATCAACTCTTTGTCCTAGAACAACGCCTACATCATAATCACTAGCATCACACATAATTTCAAAGGGTAAATTCCAATCAGGTGGCTGAACAATAGGTGCAGAAATCAAAGCTTTCTTAAGTATTTCAAATGCTTCTACACAATCATCATCAAAGACAAAAGGAACATCTTTTTGTAAGAGATTGGTCAGAGGCCTAGAAACTTTTGAGAAGTCTTTAATGAACCTCCTATAAAAACTGGCATGACCAAGGAAACTTCTTATACCTTTGATGTCCTTAGGACACGGCATCTTTTCAATAGTATCAACTTTGGCTTTATCAACTTCAATACCTCTTTTAGAAATTTTATGCCCCAAGACAATATCTTCGTTAACCATAAAGTGGCACTTCTCCCAATTCAAGACAAGATTAGTTTCTTCACATCTCTGCGAAACTCGATCAAGGTTGCTTAAGCAATCATCAAAAGAAGTTCCATAAACAGAGAAATCATCCATGAAAACCTCAACAATCTTTTCACAAAAGTCAGAGAATATAGTAGTCATACATCTTTAAAAGGTAGCAGGTGCATTGCATAAACCAAAAGGCATACGTCTATAAGGAAAGGTAACGAAAGGGCAAGTAAAAGTGGTCTTTTCTTGATCCTCTTTTGACATAGGTATTTGAGAGAAACCAGAATAACCATCTAGAAAGCAAAAATGTGTATGTTTGGATAATCTTTCTAGCATTTGATCAATAAAAGGTAAAGGGTAATGATCCTTTTTAGTAGCTTTATTTAGTTTGCGGAAATCAATTACCATTCTATAACCTGTAGCAATTCTTTGTGGGATCAATTCATCTTTATCATTAGGAACAACAGTAATACCTCCCTTCTTAGGGACACAATGGATAGGACTTACCCACTGACTATCAGCAACAGGATAAATTATACCTGCCTCCAGAAGCTTTAGTATTTCTTTTCTTACCACTTCTTTCATCTTAGGATTTAGCCGTCGTTGGTGATCAACAACCGGTTGAGCGTCTTTCTCCAATTTTATTTTGTGCTGGCATAGAGTGAGACTAATGCCCTTAAGATCATCCAAAGTATATCCAATAGCAGCACGGTGCTTCTTCAGAGTTTTCAATAATTTCTCTTCTTCCTTCTCTGAAAGGTTAGCACTAATAATAACATGATATATCTTCTTTTCATCAAGGTAAGCATATTTAAGAGTATCTGGTAATGGTTTAAGCTCAAACACGGGATCACCCTTGGGTGGAGGAGGATCCCCTAGAATTTCAACAGGCAAGTTGTGTTTCAAAATAGGTCCCTATTTAAAGAATACTTCATCTATTTCCCTTCTTTCATTCATGAACATATCATTTTCATGGTCTAGCAAATATTGTTCTAAAGGATCATTAGGAGGCACGGCAATAGAAGCAAGACAAATAATTTCATCTTTACTAGGCAATTCTTTATCATGGGGTTGTCTACGAAATTTAGCAAAATTAAACTCATGAGACATATCCCCCTAAACCAGTAGTAGCAACATCCTTTTTGCAATCTATCTTAGCATTAACAGTATTCAAGAAGGGTCTACCAAAAATAATGGGACAAAAGTCATCTTGTGGGGAACCAAGAACAAGGAAATCAGCAGGGTATTTAACTTTCCCACACAAGACTTCAACATCTCTAACATTCCCAATTGGTGAAATAGTGTCTTTATTGGCAAGCTTAATTGTAACATCTATCTCTTCTATCTCGGCAGGTGCAATATCATGCATAATTTCTTTGTATAAGGAATGAGGTATTGCACTTGCACTAGCACCCATATCACATAAACCATGATAGCAATGATCTCCTATTTTAACAGAAACAACAGGCATGCCTACAACAGGTCTATGTTTATTTTTAGTGTCGGGTCTAGCA
The DNA here is from genome assembly GCF_018294505.1 of Triticum aestivum. Classification (NCBI taxonomy): domain Eukaryota; kingdom Viridiplantae; phylum Streptophyta; class Magnoliopsida; order Poales; family Poaceae; genus Triticum; species Triticum aestivum. The sequence goes on along the minus strand of NC_057811.1, from coordinate 335,506,946 downwards.
ATTTTAGCAGCTTCATCACAAAAGTAAATAACATGCCCATCAATATTATCGGCCAAGAGATCTTTAACCATAGCAATACTAGGTTTAACTTTAATTTGCTCAGAGGGTGTAGGTGTTCTAGCATTACTCTTATGAACCACAGTTAAAGCTTTAGCATGATCCTTTATTCTAACAGGGAAAGGTGGTTTCTCAATATAAGCGATAGGAACAATAGGATCAACATTATAAGTGATAGTCTTTTCTTCAACTTTAATAGGTTCAACTACTTTTACTTCAATGGGAGGATTATATTTAAACCACTTCTCCTTAGGGAGATAAACATGAGTAGCAAAGGATTCACAGAAAGAAGCTACTATCTCTGAGTCAAGTCCATATTTAGTGCTAAATTCACGAAAAACATCGGTATCCATAAAGGATTTAACACAATCAAACTTAGGTGTTATACCTGACTCCTTACCTTCGTCGAGTTCCCAATCTACAGAGTTGTGTTTAATTCTTTCCAATAAATCCCATTTGAATTCAATAGTATTCATCATAAAAGAACCAGTACAAGAAGTATCGAGCATGGAGCGATTATTGAGAGAAAGCCGAGCATAAATTTTTTGAATAATAATTTCTCTTGAGAGCTCATGATTGGGGCATGAATATAACATTGAATTAAGCCTCCCCCAAGCTTGAGCGATGCTTTCTCCTTCGCGAGCCAAAAATTATATATATAATTACGATCACGATGAACCAGATGCATAGGATAAAACTTCTGATGAAATTCCAATTTCAATCGGTTGTAGTTCCATGATCCAATATCATCGCATAGCCTAAACCATGTCAATGCCTTTCCCTTTAAAGATAAAGGGAATACCTTCTTCTTAGTAACATCCTCGGGCATACCTGCAAGCTTAAATAATCCACAAACTTCATCCACATAGATTAGGTGCAAATCGGGATGTAATGTTCCATCTCCTGTAAAAGCATTAGCTAGCAGTTTCTCTATCATACCCGAAGGAATTTCAAAGTAAACATTTTCAGTAGGTTCAGTAGGTTGAGGAGCAACTCTTTGCTCTACTGGTCGGGGTGAAGATACCCCGAACAAGCCCCTCAAAGGATTACTTTCCATAGTAACAAGTGACAGTAAATTTCAGCACACTATATTAATTTTTCCTTACCAAATTCCACTTACCAAAGGCGCTTCACTCCCCGGCAACGGCGCCAGAAAAGAGTCTTGATGACCCACAAGTATAGGGGATCTATCGTAGTCCTTTCGATAAGTAAGAGTGTCGAACCCAACGAGGAGCAGAAGGAAATGACAAGCGGTTTTCAGTAAGGTATTCTCTGCAAGCACTGAAATTATCGATAACAAATAGTTTTGTGATAAGGTAATTTGTAACGGGTAACAAGTAACAAAAGTAAACAAGGTGCAGCAAGGTGGCCCAATCCTTTTTGTAGCAAAGGACAAGCCTGGACAGACTCATATATAAAGGAAAACGCTCCCGAGGACACATGGGAATTATCGTCAAGCTAGTTTTCATCACGCTGATATGATTCACGTTCGTTACTTTGATAATTTGATATGTGGGTGGACCGGTGCTTGGGTACTGCCCTTCCTTGGACAAACATCCCACTTATGATTAACCCCTCTTGCGAGCATCCGCAACTACTAAAAAGTATTAAGGTAAACCTAACCATAGCATGAAACATATGGATCCAAATCAGCCCCTTACGAAGCAACACATAAACTAGGGTTTAAGCTTCTGTCACTCTAGCAACCCATCATCTACTTATTACTTCCCAATGCCTTCCTCTAGGCCCAATTAACGGTGAAGTGTCATGTAGTCGACGTTCACATAACACCACTAGAGGAAAGACAACATACATCTCATCAAAATATCGAATGAATACCAAATTCACATGACTACTTATAGCAAGACTTCTCCCATGTCCTCAGGAACAAACGTAACTACTCACAAATCATATTCATGTTCATAATCAGAGGGGTATTAATATGCATAAAGGATCTGAACATATGATCTTCCACCAAATAAACCAACTAGCATCAACTACAAGGAGTAATCAACACTACTAGCAACCCACAGGTACCAATATGAGGTTTTGAGACAAAGATTGGATACAAGAGATGAACTAGGGTTTGAGACGAGATGGTGTTGGTGAAGATGTTGATGGAGATTGATCCCCTCTCGATGAGAGGACCGATGGTGATGACGATGGTGATGATTTCCCCCTCCCGGAGGGATGTTTCCCCGGCAGAACAGCTCCGCTGGAGCCCTAGATTGGTTTCGCCAGGTTCTGCCTCGTGGCAGTGGTGCTTCGTCCCGAAAGCTTCCTCCTAATTTTTTCCAGGGCAAAAGACTTCATATAGGAAAAGATGGGCATCGGAGGCCTGCCAGGGGGCCCACTAGGCAGGGGGGCGCGCCTAGAGGGTAGGGCGCGCCCTCACCCTCGTGGATGGTGGGTGGCCCCCCCTCTGGTGCTTTCTTCGCCCAATATTTTTTATATATTCCAAAACTGACTTCCGTGGAGTTTCAGGACTTTTGGAGTTGTTCAGAATAGGTCTCTAATATTTGCTCCTTTTCCAGCCCAGAACTCGAGCTACCGGCATTCTCCCTCTCCAAGTGAACCTTGTAAAATAAGAGAGAAAAGGCATAAGTATTGTGACATAATGTGTGGTAACAGCCCATAATGCAATAAATATCGATATAAAAGCATGATGCAAAATGGACGTATCAATGCGGCAATTGCTAACATGATTCGAACAGACATCATCGCTACGAGTGAGAAAATCTCATCGTAGTCAACACCTTGAACTTGTCGAAAACCTTTTGCGACAAGTCGAGCTTTGTAGATAGTAACACTACCATCAGTTTTGAAAACCTCTTGAAGATCCATTTATTCTCAATGGCTTGTCGATCATCGGGCAAGTCCACCAAAGTCCACACTTTGTTCTCATACATGGATCATATCTCAGATTTCATGGCCTCAAGCCATTTATCAGAATCTGGGCTCATCATTGCTTCCTCATAGTTCGTAGGTTCATCATGGTCTAGTAACATGACTTCCAGAACAGGATTACCGTACCACTCTGGTGCGGAACGTGCTCTGGTTGACCTACGAGGTTCGGTAGTAACTTGATCTGAAGTTTCATGATCTTTATCATTAGCTTCATCTCTTGTTGGTGTAGGCATCACGGGAACGATTTTCCGTGATGAGCTACTTTCCAATTCGAGAGAAGGTACAATTACCTCATCAAGATCTACTTTCCTCCCACTCACTTCTTTCGAGAGAAACTCCTTCTCTAGAAAGGATCCATTCTTAGCAACAAAGATCTTGCCTTCAGATCTGTGATAGAAGGTGTACCCAACAGTTTCTTTTGGGTATCCTATTAAGACGCACTTCTCCGATTTGGGTTGGAGCTTATCAGGCTGAAGCTTTTTCACATAAGCATCGTAACCCCAAACTTTAAAAAATGATAGCTTAGGTTTCTTGCCAAACCATAGTTCATACGGTGTCGTCTCAATGGATTTAGATGGTGCCCTATTTAACGTGAATGCAGCTGTGTCTAATGCATAACCCCAAAACGATAGTGGTAAATCGGTAAGATACATCATAGATCGCACCATATCTAATAAAGTACGGTTACAACGTCCGGACACACCATTATGCTGTGGAGTTCCAGGTGGAGTGAGTTGTGAAACTATTCCACATTGTTTTAAATGAAGGCCAAACTCGTAACTCAAATATTCGCCTCCGCGATCAGATCGTAGAAACTTTATTTTCTTGTTACGACGATTCTCTAGTTCACTCTGAAATTCTTTGAACTTTTCAAATGTTTCAGACTTGTGTTTCATTAAGTAGATATACCCATATCTGCTTAAATCATCTATGAAGGTTTAGAAAATAACGATACCCGCCACGAGCCTCAACACTCATCGGACCGCATACATTGGTATGTATTGTTTCCAATAAGTCAGTGGCTCGCTCCATTGTTCCGGAGAACAAAGTCTTAGTCATGTTTCCCATGAGGCATGGTTTGCAAGCATCAAATGATTCATAATCAAGTGATTCCAAAAGTCCATCCGCATGGAGTTTCTTCATGTGCTTTACACCAATATGACCTAAACGACAGTGCCACAAATATGTTGCACTATCATTATCAACTTTGCATCTTTTGGCATCAATATTATGAATATGTGTATCATTACGATCGAGATTCAACAAACCATGCACACTGGGTGTATGACCATAGAAGGTTTTATTCATATAAACAGAACAACAATTATTCTCTGACTTAAATGAATAACCGTATTGCAATAAACATGATCTAATCATGTTAATGCTCAACGCAAACACCAAATAACATTTATTTAGGTTCAATTCTAATCTTGAAGGTAGAGGGAGTGTGCGATGGTGATCATATCAACCTTGGAATTACTTCCAACACACATCGTCACCTCGTCCTTAACTAGTCTCTGTTTATTTTGCAACTCCTGTTTCAAGTTACTACTCTTAGCAACTGAACCGGTATCAAATACCCAGGGGTTACTATGAACACTAGTAAATTACACATCAATAACATGTATATCAAATTTACCTTTGTTCACTTTGCCATCCTTCTTATCCGCCAAGTATCTAGGGCAGTTCCACTTTCAGTTACCATTTCCTTTGCAGTAGAAGCACTTAGTTTCAGGCTTGGGTCTAGCTTTGGGCTTCTTCATGGGAATGGCAACTTGCTTGCCATTCTTCTTGAAGTTCCCTTTCTTTCCCTTGCCTTTTTTTTTGAAACTAGTGGTCTTGTTAATCATCAACACTTGATGCTCTTTCTTGATTTCTACCTTCGCCGATTTCAGCATCGCGAAGAGCTCGGGAATCATTTTCGTCATCCCTTGAAAATTATAGTTCATCACAAAGTTCTAGTAGCTTCGTGATAGTGACTAGAGAATTCTGGCAATCACTATCTTATCTGGAAGATTAACTCCCACTTGATTCAAGCGATTGTAGTACCCAGACATTCTGAGTACATGCTCACTGGCTGAGCTATTCTCCTCCATCTTGTAGGCAAAGTACTTGTCAGAGGTCTCATACCTCTTGACACGGGCATGAGTCTGAAATACCAACTTCAACTCTTGAAACATCTCATATATATGCTCCGTGGCGTTTCAAAACATTTTTGAAGTCCCGTTTCTAAGCCGTAAAACATGGTACACTAAACTATCAAGTAGTCATCATACCGATCTTGCAAAACGTTTATAACGTCTGCATCTGCTCCTGCAACAGGTTTGTCACCTAGTGGTGCATCATGGACATAATTCTTCTGTGCAGCAATGCGGATAATCCTCAGATCACGGACCCAGTCGGTATCATTGCTACTACATCTTTCAACTTAGTTTTCTCTAGGAACATATCAAAAATAAAATAGGAGAGCTATACACGAGCTATTGATCTACAACATAGATATGCAAATACTATCAGGACTGAGTTCATGATAAATTAAGTTCAATTAATCAAATTACTTAAGAACTCCCACTTAGATAGACATCCCTCGAGTCATCTAAATGATCACGTGACTCATATCAACTAAACCATGTTCGGTCATCACGTGAGATGGAGTAGTTTTCACTGGTGAACATCTCTATGTTGATCATATCTACTATATGATTCACGTTCGACCTTTCGGTCTCCAGTGTTCCGAGGCCATGTCTGTACATGCTAGGCTCGTCAAGTTTAACCCGAGTATTCCTCACGTGCAAAACTGTCTTGCACCCGTTGTATGTGAACATAGAGCTTATCACACCCGATCATCACGTGGTGTCTCGGCACGACGAACTATCGTAGTGGTGCATACTCAGGGAGAACACTTATACCTTGAAATTTTAGTGAGGGATCATCTTATAATGCTACTGCCGTACTAAGCAAATTAGATGCATAAAAGATAAACATCACGTGGAATCAAAATATGTGACATGATATGGCCATCATCATCTTGTGCCTTTGATCTCCATCTCCAAAGCACCTCATGATTTCCATCGTCATCGGCTTGACACCTTGATCTCCATCGTAGTGTTGTTGTCGTCTCGCCAACTATTGCTTCTACAACTATCGCTAACGCATAGTGATAAAGTAAAGAAATTACATGGCGATTGCATTTCATACAATAAAGCGACAACCATAAGGCTCCTACCAGTTGCCGATAACTTCTACAAAACATGATCATCTCATACAGTAACGTATATCACATCATGTCTTGACCATATCATATCACAACATGTCCTGCAAAAACAAGTTAAACGTCCTCTACTTTGTTGTTGCAAGTTTTACGTGGCTGTTACGGGCTTCTAGTAAGAACCCTTCTTACCTATGCATCAAAACCACAATGATGTTTTGTCAAGTTTGTTGTTTTAATCTTCAACAAGGACCAGCCGTAGTCAAATTCGATTCAATTAAAGTTGGAGAAACACACACCTGCCAGCACCTTTATGCAAAACAAGTTGCATGTCTGTCGGTGGAACCAGTCTCATGAACGTGGTCATGTAAGGTTGGTCCGGGCTGCTTCATCCAACAATACCGCCGAATCAAAATAAGACGTTGGTGGTAAGCAGTATGAATATGATCGCCCACAACTCTTTGTGTTCTACTCATGCATAACATCTACGCATAGACCTGGCTCGGATGCCACTCTTGGGGAACGTAGCATGCAATTCAAAAAATTTCCTACGCTCACGCAAAATCTATCTAGGAGATGCATGGCAACGAGATGGGGAGAGTGTGTCCACGTACCCTCGTATACCAAAAGCGGAAGCATTTGACAACGCGGTTGATGTAGTCGAACTTCTTCTCGTTCCGACCGATCAAGCACCGAACGTACGACTCCTCCGAGTTCTGCACACGTTCAGCTCGATGATGTCCCTCGAACTCTTGATCCAGCAAAGTGTTGAGGGAGAGTTCCATCAGCACGATGGTGTGGTGACAGTGATGGTGAAGTGATCTGCGCAGGGCTTCGCCTAAGCACTACGTGAATATGATCGGAGGCGTAAACTGTGGAGGGGGGTGCCGCACACGGCTAACAATGTTTGTTGTGTCTTCTAGCAGTGCCCCCCTCATATATATAGGTTGGAGGGGAGGAGAGGCAGCCAAGAGGGCGCCCCAAGTAGGAGGAATCCTACTTGGGCACCTCCAAATTCGGCCTCCCCCCTTTCCTATTCCTATTCGGAGTAGGAAGGGAAGAGGGGGAAGGGGGAATCCTATTCCCATTTTCCTTTCCTCCTTCCCCTTTCCTTCTCCAATTTGGCCAGCCCATATGGGGGGGGCACACCAGCCCCTTTGTGGCTGGTGTGTTTCCCCTCTTGGCCCATAAGGCCCATATAGTTTGCCGGGGGTAGCCCGGAACCCCTTCCGGTGACTCGATACGTACCCGGTAACCGCAGATCACTTCCGGTGTCCAAATACTATCGTCCTATATATGAATCTTTACCTCTCTTCCAATTCGAGACTCCTCGTCATGTCCGTGATCTCATCTGGGACTCCAAACAATATTCGGTCACCAAATCACATAACTCATATAATACAAATCGTCATCGAACGTCAAGCGTGCGGACCCTACGGGTTCGACAACTATGTAGACATGACCGAGACACCTCCCCGGTCAATAATCAATAGCGGAACCTAGATGCTCATATTGGCTCCCACATATTCTATGAATATCTTTATCGGTCGAACCGTTATGACAACATACGTAATTCCCTTTGTCATCGGTATGTTACTTGCCCGAGATTTGATCGTCGCTATCTTCATACCTAGTTCAATCTCGTTACCGGCAAGTCTCTTTACTCGTTCCGTAGTGCATCATCCTGTAAGTAACTCATTAGTTACATTGCTTGCAAGGCTTATTATGATGTGCATTACCGAGAGGGCCCAAAGATACCTCTCTGATGCTCGGAGTGACAAATCCTAATCTCGATCTATGCCAACCCAACAAATACCTTCAGAGATACCTGTAGAGCATATTTATAATCACCCAATTACATTGTGACGTTTGATAGCACACATGGTATTCCTCCGGTATCCGGGAGTTGCATAATCTCATAGTCAAAGGAATATGTATAAGTTATGAAGAAAGCAATAGCAATAAAACTTAACGATCATTATGCTAAGCTAACAGATGGGTCTTGTCCATCACATCATTCTCCTAATGATGTGATCCCGTTCATCAAATGACAACACATGTCTATGGTTAGGCAACTTAAGCATCTTTGATTAACGAGCTAGTCTAGTAGAGGCTTACTAGGGACACTGTGTTTTGTCTATGTATCCACACATGTATCAAGTTTCCGGTTAATACAATTATAGCATGAATAATAAACATTTATCATGATATAAGGAAATATAAAATAACAACTTTATTATTGCCTCTAGGGCATATTTCCTTCAACAACAACTATAGCAGCAGGCCAGCAGCAGCTATACAAGCAGCAGCTAGAGCAGCAACAAGCAGTAGCAATGCAAGGGCAGGCAGCAGAAGCAAGCAAATACTGATATACCTAGGCTATAGCTCTTATTTTCACAAGCTGTTGCTAGCCTCTTCCCAAATGGTCCTTCTTTGTTTTCATATTTCAAAAATTCATCATTGACAACCAACATGCAAGTATCCGGATCATTCGCAAAGTATATTTTAGCACACTCTTGGAAGAATCAAGCCTTCCATTCATCTTCTTGTCAACAATGGACATAGTATCTTTGTAATTCCTCTCCATGTTGCTAAATGCATCCTTCATCTCCCTCTTGGCCTTGACCAACTCTCCATAGAGCCAAGCCATCGATGGTTTAACATCCCCATCAACCAAACGGAGAACTATCACCAATGGCTCAAACACCTTTATGCATAGGAGCACACCTTTCCAAATGTTAGCATCCATCACCGTTGCCGCTGCATCCTTGCCTTTCTTTGTTTTCACATGAATCATCTCTTCACAAGCTCTTTCAACCGCCATACAACTTAAAGCATCTTTCTTCTCCAACAAACTTTGCAAAGTAAGAAAAGCGGAAGCAAATCTTGCCAGCCCCGGCCTTATGATATCTCTCCTTTTTGTAGCAACCCTCATCAATGCCAAAGTCTTGTGATGCGCATAGATGAAGATGGTGAGGTTCTTTGCTTGATAAACTATTGTCTTGAATATTTTGAGGTTGCCAATTCCTTGGAGCATCAAGTTGATAGTGTGAGTTGCACAAGAGCTCCAAAAGATCTTCGACCTCTTCTCAAGCAACATTTTCTTGGCTCCCATGTTGTTGGAAGAATTGTCCATCACCACTTGCATCACATGCTCCCCCTACCTCCTCAATTGCGTTGTCCACTAGCTGAAAGATGACTTCACTTGTATGTGACACATCGGATGTTTCCTTCGATTTGAGAAAACTTCTCCCCCACTACAATGCATGCACAAATTCATTATGCTCCTCCTCTTCATGCCTGTCCATGCATTAGTCGTGATGGTGCATCCAAGCTTTATCTTCTCCTTCTCATGGTCATCTAACAAACTCTTGGTCCTTGCATATTCATCACTCAACAACTTCTCCCTAAGCTCATATTGAGTAGTAGGCTCATATCCAGGACCAAATTTTCCTATGGCCTCACACATTTGACAAAGCTCATCATTGTCAAGAGCATTAAATGGTATGCCTACAAGCAAAGCAACAAAACAATGCAAACAGATTTTGACTTAGCAATCGAGCAATCGTATTCATTTCAAGGAACAAGCAAGCAAAGAAATGAAGGACTTTGGAATTAACATGAGAATACACCCATCTAGCAACATATGGTGAACATTGAGCTCTCCTCTCCTTGAATAGTGCTTCATTCATACTTAGCTGCCTCAAGGCTTCCTCTCTGCTTCATTTACCATCAACAGGACGCACAAACTTGTCCATTGGTCCTAATTTGTTGGGCTCCGGTGATGTGCTTCCAACACAAACAGATTCTCTAACCTCCCTTGCTTCATTTAGGGCTATGACATGCACATCAGCCCTCACTTCGGCCTTACATTTTTTCTTTGCCACCTTCTTTGCCTCATATGCATCAAGAGCTCTCTGGCAAATTGCTTTAGCCTCCATAGTTGACCTTAAACATGAAAGAACGCTTGAGGTGGTGCCCGTGATGTGTAGCTTGAAATGGTTAATTCCTCTGGTGCTAACATGGCCACAAAAGTCACACTTCACCCTCTCCTTGTTTGTCACATCACATAGTTTTCCATAGTTCCATCCAACATCATTTGCCTTCCTCTTAAGAGTTATCGGCCTTTCAGACTCCGCGGTTGTATTCTGTGATGTTGACATCCTACAACAACAACACAAATTAGCAGCTAGTAGCCATAGACAGCAGCAGAAAACAAGCAACAACAGCTAGCATTAGCAACAAACAAGTAGTAGCAACAGCTAGCATCAACAGCATCTAGCACCAGCAGCAGCAAACAACAGTAGCAGCTAGCAGCAGCAAATTAACAGCAACAACACCAACTACTACTACTTTTACTACTCTACTAGTACTAACCTGTACTACTAGACTAAGTACTAACACTAACAATAGTAAACAACACTAATTAATTAGCAGCAGCAGCTAACAGCACTTCAGCGGCAGCTAGTAGCACCAGCAAGGCAGCAAGAGGCAGAAGCTAGCAGGAGAAGGTAGGCTTGATTGGGATCTCGGGGCTCACCTGCCTGAAGAGAAGAAGACCAGGGGCACGAGATCCACGACGGGATGAGGTCGCAGGCCAGCAACCGGTGGTGCGGGGGAGGGCCCAAGCAGGAGAGGCGCAAGGAGGAGCTTCAGATCCACGACGGAGGGCGTGCTGCTGCCAGCGGCCCGAGGAGAGTCTGGCGGCCCCAAGAGAGTCCGGCGGCGCGAGGAATGGAGGAGAGGAGACCCTAACCCTAACACGGGCTTGATTTTGACCCTCTACTTTTCATCCCGTGCCTCCCTACCTATTTATGCCGATTCCCCGATGGATCCCCTCTCATCGTTCTGCGCCATTAAGCGCCCCTTCCGCGCTGTTCCGCGCGCTTAAGCTCACCTCGGCGAGAAAAGCGTTCCGCCTAGGCGTGCGTCGCGCCTTTACCAGCGCACATGGCCTATGCGAGGCGGTAGGCCAGCGCCTTGCACATAGGCACGCATAAGCGCTCGATTAGGCACGCTTTCTTGAACTTTTGTCTAAACACAAAGTTTTACTCAGACCAAAATGCAGTTTGGTGACTCGGAGATGCTAGGGTTTCATAGAGTAAGTGATTTCGGTCGCACCGATTAGTACACTTTGGTCAGACCGAGTTGTACTTGTGCAATGGCCAGGGCCAAATCGGTGTGACCGAGATCCTTAGATCGGTCGGTCCGAGATGAGTTCGGCGGAAACCTAACCCTAATTTTTTGCATCAAATCTATTCTAATGGATTCTTTTGGTGGATAGATTGATCTCATATGTGGGAAGAACAATGGTAATGATCTTTGTGCAAGAATCGGAATAATAGAAAGCACAAAGAGGTCAAGTCCGTACCCTAACTTGGCGATGAACTTGCTACGGCGGCAACGGCGGTGAGAATCCCGTTGAAGGCGGCGGAGACCAGCGGCAGGGGGTCACTGGCGATGATGGCGACGATCCGGAAACCAAGGGGGCGGCAGAGCTGGGAGGTGCGGTCGAGTGTTTGGAGGAGTTTCCAAATTTTCAACCCGCGACATATATACCCAGTCACTGTTGGTGTGACCGAGTGGAATGACTCGGTGGCACCGAGATGCAAACCTGCTAGCAGTTGCTGCAACTCGGTGTGACCGAATTGTTCAAATCGGTTGCACCGAGATGAAAACCTAGATCATCTTAATGAATTCGTTGAGACCGAGTAGGAGTGAGTTTGTCTGACCGATATGCATTAAGAGGTTTTGAAAGTTAAGCCCTTGACAGATCGGTGGCTCCTAGTGCTCCTCACCCAGAGGGTCCGAATTCGACTTGTTCAAACTTTGTGATGTAGCATGAATAGAGTTTGAGACAAGAAAAACATAGATAGCTAGAGTGAGACCTTAGGCATTCGTATTCATCCATTTGGCAAAACGAAAAACCAAACAATCAAAGCAACAAATGGATGTCCTCGAATGGAGAAAAATCATGCGACCAACATGCTCACACAATAAGATAGCAAATAAAATATGTGGCAAAGCATGCACAAACACTCTAGCATCTATCAAGCAATTGGTGATGACTAGGTCATCTATATATATTTACTTAGGATTCAAATGAGAACATTTGGTCATAGGTCATACTCATCGTTTAAGCATAAGTGGGGTTACCACTTTTACATAAAGCATTGTTGTGTTCACATCATTAGAGTTGCTTTAGCTCAATTCTTAGAGCAAAGCTCCCCCTAGATGTGATATCCCCCCTTAGAGGGATGAACTAACCTTGGGTTTTGTCGATGATGACTTCATGTAGGTGTTGAAGACGTGGATGCTCAATGTTGATGTGGATCATTTGGAGCAATCCATTGGAGTGAGTTGCACTTTCAATACCTACACGGGTTAGTCCCACAAGGAACACACGAGGATATCCATAGACATAGAGTGAAATACGCATATGATGATGTCCATGAAAGCATTAGGTCACCTTGTCCCTTGCCTAACCGACAAGAGGGTTTGTGACTCCTTGAACTAGTGCAAGATATGGAAGTTGATTGCACTTGTCCTTGCCAAAATGAATATGAGTGAAGTATGTTGGCGGAGCCACCCTCAAGACTCTCTAGTTGTTCTTCTTTGGGACCCACATCAAATTGATGGGAATCCTTGGAGCTGTAGTCGTACTTGATGAAGTAGAACTTGATGTAGTCTTGGGAACCCACTTGACCAAGGCCTTAGGAGCTTCTTCAAATGAGTCAATTTTCTTCTTAAAGCTTGTCCTTGCCTTTTAGGTTGTGGTCTTGTGGTGGAAGATCGTCTTGAGCTTGTGTTCCCTTGAAACAAGTGGGTCATAATTCTCTTGTTGAGGAACAAACTTCTTCTTGGGGTATTTATCTTCTTCCCATTCAACTCCATTGGCATTGAACTTTCGTTCAAAACCAACACCTTGATTCTTCCAGTGCCTTCCTTGCTTGCGTACAATTTTCTCAAATTGCTTACTTCCGGCAAGGCTCTTGTAAACACCTTTCTCTATAATTCCCTTCAATAAGCTATCTTCTTGCTCAAGTGTAACTTGGCTAAGAGAATCATTAGTGGAATCAAGAGAACTACTAGAAGCAACAATATTGGATTTAGCATGATTATTGTTACTACTAGAAGAATAATCTTTCTTGCTCTTGTTGCTAGATTTTACTTGTGGCATATAAGTAGACAAGAGTAAACGCTTGGCAATGTAAGAAGAACTTTTCTTTCGAAGATCATCATTGGTTGCCTTTAAGAACCCATGTTCTTGCTCTAAATTGAGCTTCTCGAAGCGTAGCTTCTCATAAGTATTTAAAAGCTCTCGATGATCCTCTAAAGTAGTTTCATGAGCTAACAAGTGTTTAGTTCTTTAGTTAGACGCTCAATCTCCTTATTATCATTATCATTAGTTTCATCTTGATTAGCATGATTAATAGTAATTTCATCATAGTTTTCATCACTAGTGTTGTCAGCAAGTAAATCATCATCACCTAGCAAATCATCTTCATCACTATTGAAATCAACATACTCGGGGTGTGATACCTTAGGGCCTTTAGCCATGAAGCATCTTCCAATTCCTTTATTTGGTGAGTCAAATATGCCGTAGGAGTTGGATGACACAAGTGCAAGACCGGCAACACCTTCAGCTTGAGTATATTCGGAGTCGGAGTGATAACTTCTCTCGGAGTAGTTGTCGGAGTCGGAACCGGATACCCATTCACCAACGTGAGCTTGATGTCTTCGTCTTGCGTAGCTCTTTGATGACTTGTCCTTCTTTTCCGAATCCTTGCTTCTATGAGAGGGTCTTCATTCATAACGATCATCTCTACTCCTTCTCTCTCTTGGTGGTGATTCATCTCTTTTAGTTCTCCTTTTAGGTGAATCTTCTCTTCTCTTGTAGGGAGCCGTACACTCATTGGAGTAGTGTTCGAGTCTTCCACAATTGTAGCAATTGCGATCACGACTAGAAGATCTTTTGTCATTGTAGGACCTTGACTTGGAACTTCTTTCTTTGCTTCTATTCTTGTAGAATTTGTTGAAGTTCTTCACCATTGAGCTCAATTCTTCATTGAAGACTTGTTTCTCACTTGATGTTGTAGGAGCATCACATGAAGCTTTGTAAGCACCACTAGACTTGTTGTGGAGCTCTTCCTTATCCTTGAGTGACATCTCATGAGCAACAATTCTACCAATGACTTCCGTTGGCTTGAGATCTTTGTAATTGGGCATCGTTTGGATCAAGGTGCACATGGTATCATATTTTCCATCCAAGGCTCTTAGGATCTTCTTGATGATGAATTTGTCGGTCATCTCTTCGCTTCCTAAGCCGGCAATCTCATTTGTGATGAGAGCTAGCCTAGAGTACATCTCAGCGACTCCTTCACCATCCTTCATTTTGAACATGTTAAGTTGACTTTGAAACACATCCAATTTGGATTCCTTGACGGACTCGGTACCTTCATGCATATCAACCAAAGTATCCCAAATTTCCTTTGCATTCTCAAGGCGGCTGATTTTGATGAATTCTTCAGGGCACAATCCGTTGAAGAGAATATCGCAAGCTTGAGCATTGTACTGCAACATTTTAAATTCTTTCGCGGACGCTTCACGATCCGGTTCTCTTCCATCCTCGAAGTATTCACCTTGCAAGCCAATACGTACAATATCCCAAACGACGGGGTTATGACCAAGAATATGCATTTTCATCTTATGCTTCCAACTAGCAAAATTAGTACCATCAAAGTAAGGACCTCTACGGTGGTAATTTCCCTCGCTAGACGCCATACTCTCCTAGGTTGTGAAACCAAGGCTATGATCATCAAAGATATGGAAATCAAGGCAAATGGAGACCAAGGCTTTGATAACACTTGTAGGATCGAAAGTAGGTCTAGAGGGAGGGGGTGATTAGACTAGTTAACCAAATAAAAATCTAGCATTTTCCCAATTTTAAGTGTTGTAAATTTTAGCAACTAGTACAAGTCAAGCAATCAACCTACACATGCAATTCTAAGAGTGTAGCAGCGGAAAGTAAAACATTGCATATGAAAGTAAAGGGAAGGGTTTGAAGAAGGCAAACGCATTGTAGACACGGGGGATTTTGGCGTGGTTCCGATAGGTGGTGCTATCGTACATCCACGTTGATGGAGACTTGAACCCACGAAGGGTAACTGTTGCGCGAGTCCATGGAGGGGTCCATCCACGAAGGGTCCGCGAAGAAGCAACCTTGTCTATCCCACCATGGCCATTGCCCACGAAGGACTTGCCTCACTCGGGTAGATCTTCATGAAGTAGGCGATCTCCTTGCCTTTACAAACTTCTTGGTTCAACTCCACAATCTTGTCGCGGGCTCCCAAGCGACACCTAACCAATTTAGGAGACACCACTCTCCAAAAGGTAATAGACGGTGTGTTGATGATGAACTCATTGCTCTTGTGCTTCAAATGATAGTCTATCCAACACACAACTCTCTCTCATAGATTTGGCTATGGTGGAAAGATGATTTGAGTGGAAAGCAACTTGGGAAATGCTAGAGATCAAGATTCTTGTGGTTGGATTGGAATGTCTTGGTCTCAACACATGAGTAGGTGGTTCTCTCACAGAAAATGAGTAGTGAAAGTGTAGGCATGTTCTGATGGTTCTTTCTCAAATGGAGAAGGGGGTGGAGGGGTATATATAGCCTCCACAAAATCCATCTGTTACACACGTTTGACCCAACTCGTTCAGACCGAATAGAAGAACTCGGTGAGAACGATTTAGTTCAAAATGTGAACGATAGGAATCTCGGTGGAACCGACTGGAACAACTCGGTGGGACCGATGTGCTAGGGCTAGGGCGAAACCTTATCTCGGTGAGACCGATCGCATGAACTCGGTGAGACCGATTTCAGCAAAGATCAAACAGAGAGTTGGTCAAGCAAACTCGGTGAGACCGATTGCTCATTTCGGTGAGACAGAAATGTTATAATGGGAAACAAAGAGTTTGCAGGGCCATCTCGGTGAAACCGAGGTCCGTATTGGTGTGACCGAATCGTCTAGGGTTTCTGCCAGTGTCTATATCAACTGAATTCGGCGGTGCCGGATAGATCAAATCGGTGGGGCCGAGTTTGACTTGGAGTTTTGGACATATGTGGAAATGAGAAAGTAGCCGAGGGTTTTGGAGCAATATCACTAAGCACTTTGAGCAAGTAGACCATTAAGCAACACCTCGTCCCCTTTTAATAGTATTGTCTTTCCTATGGACTCAATGTGATCTTAGATCACTAAAATGAAAATGAAGAGTCTTGAGCATTTGCCAATCTTTGTCCTTAGCATTTTGAGAGGTCCACATCTCTAGTCCATGCCATGCCAATCATTGAACTTTCTGAAATATTGAACTTAAATGTATATTAGTTCAATACGCTATATGTTGTTATGAATTACCAAAACCACCCGGGGATTAGTTGCACTTTCACGGCCCCACCGTGGATGGTGGAGGACCATCACACCGCGATGCCATCATGAAATCATGCGCAAGGTGGACGCATGGTGTGCCCATCGCGCGGACCACATTATGGCGGGGGAGCCTCTGAGCTCAAAGCTCGGATGAGGAGGACGCGAGTATGGACGAGGTGTTGGAGGAGGAGAAGGAGGCGTCGACTTGTGGGTTCACCCTTCATCAGGAGGAGGCACACTACACTGTTGTCATTGCGGAGGCCACAACCAAATGAGCAGTCGCCACGAGTCATCGTGTTCCGGATGTTGCAGGTGGAGCAGCGGTATAGCCGGAAACTCCTCGATAAGAAAGGCTCATGAAGGGTCAGATCGCCGGTGAGCAGGCTATTGTGACCATGCTCGCCGAGAATCCGGCCTTTATGGATAAGCAGCCGGCACTGTACGAGAGCATGCGCAGCTCCAGTGCCATCCGCCGCGAGTGGTGCCGGCCACGTCAACGAGGCGAAGCGCGACCACCTATTCAAGGAGATCACGGCAAGGCGGACGCTGAAGCGGGCAGGTGATCATGGACAAGAATGCTGCCCACACTAATAGCTTCGCATCATTCGGGCCGGGTCACAACGACCACAAGGCCAGACCATCCATGTTTGATGTTGACCTTACATTCACCGATGACGTCCACGACCAAGCGCTTGACTCCGTCGAGGAGTAAGACGCAGGATATAAACGTATCCATGTCCAGCAAAGAATAGACTAGGGTCGGTTAACTTTTTCTATGTAAATAAAGACCTAAAAATTAATAATTATAATGTGGTCTTTACTTCTATTTGGTGCATTCAGTTTTTTTAGGGGATTTGGTGCATTTGGTTGGATGACTGGCTTCTCAAAATCTACCCGCAGACATGTCCAGACATGCTCGCGCACATTTGATGTGTTTGATTTCGAGGTATAAAGCGATCAGAGATGCTCTACGAGCATCTATAGCCGGGCGCCACAAACCCGTCATAAATGTTCGGGCCGGCGGACCGATTACTGACCGGTCACAAAAACTGATCCAACCAGACGCCTCAAACCGCCCTTAAACGCCCGGGTTGACCAGCACCCCTCATATCCAGTCCAAATCTAGGGCGGATATGAGGCGGCCCGAGCGTATCCGGCACGTCCGCCCGACCAACCTCTAGCGCAACCCGACCCCACAAAATCCCCCTCTGAAGCAAACCCTAGCCTCACTTCACTCCGCTCCGCTCCCCTTTCTCCAACCCGTCACTGGCAGCCACTCCGGCGGCAACTACGGAGGCGAGGACGAGCTGGCGCTCCGTATCGGGCTGGAGCGCTCTCGAGTGGATATGGGCGGCAACTCCGGTTTTGGTGCGACATCGCCTGTCACACGGCGCCGACATCGGCCCTTCCCACCCCGCACGCGGATCTACGAGGTCAACTCAATCGGCGTCGTCCATCCAATGACCTCCTTCACTTTCGGCCGCTGCTTCGTGCCGGCAGTGGTGGATTCTAGTGCCTACTCCGCCGGAGCGCGGATGCGGACTCTAGAATCGGAGGCGCTCGCCGCCCACCGAGAGAGGCAGAGGGCAAAGGGAGATTGGGGCCGCGTTGGACGCGGCTACGCAGTCCTCCCGCCGCCGCCGCTGCGTGATGCCGGCGGTGCCCGACGTGGATGAGCGTCTCCTCCAGTGGATGTATCGTCGGTCACTTACGACAGCGGAGACAGACGCCCGACGGCTCCGGAGGATCAACGCCAAGCAGCTCCGGCTCGGCATTGAGCAGTCCGAGGGGGAGGCGGCGGAGGCAGCGGCGAGGGTGGCCAAGCTCAAGCGTAAGCAGGACCGCACAGTCCGTCTCTTGAAGAGCTACATCGTCATCTTCGATTCCTTCTCCTCCGACGGGCCCGACTCCGACATCGACCCGCCTCTTGCCGCAGACACCTATAGCAGTGCATGTGACTGGAAGGGCAAATGACCGGCGAGGAAGTGGTGAAGCTCCACCCTCTCATGCTCCCACTATCTAGTTAGAATTTGCCGGACAGTTTGAACTGTGTGAACTATAACCGTCTAATGATCTTTTGATGATGTTTATATGTGAATTATGCCCGTTTGCTATCGTGTCGATTTCGCCCATCTGGTAATCTACATGCTACGTTGCATGATTTTATATGGATATAGCGTGTCGGATATGACATATGTGACCATGGATGCGCGACTAGATACTGTCCGCGAACGCGTTCGGACACGTCCGCAGGTTTATAGGATGTCGGATTTGGGGCCGTAGATGCTGTGACAATGTAGTGCGGCAGGCGTCGCACTGCCACAGTTTTCGTGTCTTCTCGAGGAGAGCCTTTTTCACGGGATCTCGCTATCTAGGAATCTGACGGCACATGCACATGCATGGCCAGGGGACCAACGCCGATGGAGCAGCATGTGACGGTATGCGACCCGTTTACCCTTCGTTTTACTGTAACAAGAAAGAATCACACTCAACGCGTGCTCCAAATTTATGTCACGTGTTAACTCGCTGTCTGGCTTGAATGATTGGGTTTGGGCCCATCACTGAAGAACGTGCTCAGAGTTTTCCGATAAATTCAGGGGGATACCGTGCCGTTGCTGGGAGGGACTGCCCCTGCACTGCAAGTCACGCGTACGGCGGCCCCAGTGAGTGCATCGGACTTCAGACGCACCTAGGGAGTATGGATCTACTTTCAGACACGTGAGAAAGCAAATGCTCAGTAAAAGTGAATATGGGCAGCTTGTTCCTTCCTGGAACTTTGGAGCGTGGAATTCTCTGCTTGATGCAGAATCCACCTTCTGCGGATGGAGAAATGTCCACACCTCTCCGAAAGAAACCAGTGGGAGAAAATGGGGTGGTCCTCCGTGGATGGGGTCATGACTCATGGTGCACCACTGTGGTAGTATATGTCTCGACGCTCTCTTCCCTTGTCACCGTATGAAACCCATGCATAATTTCCTACTGTAGCTGAGACTGAGGGCACATCTGGATCTTCATCCTAGTCTCGGTTTGAAATGCACGGCGACGTCCGTCGGGAAGGAAGATGGCCACGGCAGGAGAAGAGAAGAGAAGAGAAGAGAAGAGACAGAGGAGCAGCCCTGAGCAGTGTCGAGTCCGAGAAAGCTAGACCGAGCAGTAGCAGCTCCGTACTTGTGCGCGCGTTAATGCAGTGCAGTAGCAGCACTGCACCCGGGCCTGGGCTTGCTTGTGCCCCCACGCTGTCCCTAGCGGCGGACGGGACGGGCAGGCAGCGGGTAACTTCCGCGTAGCCGTGTCCCTTGTCTGCTCTCCACGTAGTACAGCAGAGAGCAGACTGCCGCGGCAGCCTGATGAAGGGAAGGGGGCGCCGTTCCCTTGGATCACGCGACCTTCACACACGCCATCGATCCGTCCATCCGATTGCCAGTCTCGGATTCCCTTTCCCTTCCTCCGGACCCGTACCCATTGCGCGCCAATGCCTTCGAAACCAGCACCGGCTGCAGGCCAGCGCCGATAACTTTGTAGCTTCTTCACAAGACCCTGTAGTCACACGCCCCCGGTCCCTCCAGCTCCAAAGAGATCCTTCGTTTCTTCAGCACCTTTTATGAGGGGAACTTCTGACATCCTCCTTTCGATCATCTGCAAACGTCTCTCCAGCAGCATTTTTTGTCCAGAGGGACGAACATAGAGGGGTCCAGTCATTTAGTAAGGATACAGCTTCATCCAAATTAAATCACAGGCATACCAGTCCATGTCACAAAAATCATTTCTTACGAAAAAGGGTTTCCCCGCTTTAGATTATAAAGCAAACAACATTCACAACCAAGTCACCGATACAAACGCACACCACAAACGCACATCACACACACCCAAGACGAGATACAAGAATGCCGGGCATCGACACACAACCTCCACGACTACCACGCACCCACAGGATGACCGATCGACCGGGAAGAAGTGTGACGGACCACGCCGGACCGAGAACTCCAAGACGATGCCTCCAAGAAGGGTACGACCACGGAATGTCGCGACCGTCCGATCCGAAGATCAAGCTTTCACCCGGAGCAAGATGGAAGGAGAGGGAGCACCACGACGAAGCCTCCAGGGAGGAACACGGCGTCCGCGGACGCCGTCACCGCCGGCCAGTGCACGGTCACTGGGCAAGTGATGTACTCCGGTGCTTCAACCCTTCCGTCGCCTCCCCGGTCCGACAACCACCCGCAGCTATGTCGCCCGAGCGGCCATAGCTGCCCGCCCGCATCCGAGCCGCGCAGTCCGCCCACGACCATTGCGTCTTCCACCGCCAGGACCGCCGTCCTGCCACCAGACCACCGCGAGAACTCCCAAAGGGCACGACTTTAGCCAAATCCACGCCCCCAACCGCCTCCTGGGATCGCCGACCGGCACTGCCTCAAGACGAGCTGCGACCAGACGCTGGCCGCGGGAAGGGGGAGGTGGGGGAACGGCCAATGGCCAATGACGAACCCATCCCCAAACCAGCCTCCCCCCAAAACCACCTGTTTCGCCCCCGGAGCCGAAGGTCCGGACCCGCCGGAGAGCAACGAACGTCACCCGATGTCGAGGAAGAGGGAAGAGATGGCAGATCTGCCGCCGCTGCAGCCATGGGAGGCCACCAGGGAGGTCTTCCCGCGCTGAGCTCCGCCGTCCAGCCGCAAGGGCCCGACTGGACGGGGGTGCCCACCACCGCTGCTGCCGCGCCGCTTCCCCCCACCAGAGAGCCACGGCGAGAGGGGCCGCTCGCGACCCGGTCGCACACGACCCGCAGCGCCAGGGGAGGCTCTACGGTGCTGCCGGGAGGCCGCCGCCGCCGAAACCCACCCGCCGGCCTACACCAGCGCCATGCCGCCCATCACGCAGCCGCCACGCCACCGTCGTCGGCCCTCGCCGGAGCGCCGCTGCGCCGCCGCGCCCGGCATCCAGCGCCACGTCCCGGCCCGCGAGATCCGGCCCGCGCCGAGATCCCCGCGCCAGGAGAAGAGGGAGGCCCCGCCGCCGCCGGCGACGACCGGGCTTCGCCCGCTCGCGCCACTTGGCGGCGGCGAGGGAGGGGGAGAGGAGGAGGGGAGGAGGGGCAGCGGCGCTAGGTTATCCTCTCGGACGCTCGCGAGAGCGTCGCGGGAGGAGGAGGGGGCAAAATAACTTGGTACTTGTTTCAACACAAACATCGTTTCGTGCTTTCCACATAATCCACTCACAACATTTTACAAGTTACAACATCATTCTTATATTGCTAAGAGCAACTCCAACTCTCCTACTCAAACTGTCTTTGGGTCGAGACGGACACTAAAGTCAGCCCAACGCGGTGACCCAAATGGACGAGCGTTCGCTTTTTGTCCGCGTGCGACCCATTTCAGGCCCATATTTGGGCCGCATTTGCATCGACACGGACATGCAATGGACGCGCGCGATGCCCGCCCTTGTCCTCCCCTTGGCCCGCCCGTCGGTGGCACATTGACCATTCCCCCTTCCTTCCATCGACAACCTGCACACCTGGCCGCCCCACCCGTCGGCGTTGATGCCGCTGCTCAGTTCTGGTGCCCAGTCTGGCCGCCCGCGCCCACACCCCCTCCCCAGCAGCACACCACCCCCTGACTGCCCCCCTACTCCGGCGTTTGGTGGGCTTTCGCCATCGTCGCAGCACTCGATGCCACCACACCCTCGCCTCCTTTGCCGGCAGCACGCATGCGGCTACCTCGCTCGCCGGACACCGCCACGTTCGCCTCCACTCCTCCAGGCCTGCTACCAGGTCTCGCAGAGCTGGCAGCACGCATGCGGTTACCTCGCTCGCCGGACACCGCCACGTTCGCCTCCACTCCTCCAGGCCTGCTACTAGGTCTCGCAGAGCCCGCGAGGCTCTTCACCGGCCAGCTTCTTCCACGACGCCCGCAAGGTGTTCGACAGTTTGCCCGCAAGGTACAAATGGACTCTGACGATGAGTACTTTTTTCACAATTTCATTTGCGATTCGTATGATTCTTCATCCAATGATGAGGAGATTGTGGCTGCTGGTTTGGTCGTCCATGACCACATTAGTAGGCAGCGACCGGTGTTCAAGGGCTCGATCCCAGGGCATACTCCGACGTTGAATCACAACCGGGAGAGTGGTCATTGCCTATTGTTGGTGCAATATCTGCCTTCCTGTGTTTTCGAGAGTGTTGACCGAAATAGGTATGGACTGATTTGTTTGCTAGTGCATACAAAGAATAGTCCATACAGAAACCGAACAGAATGCCATCTCTAGTGTCAAGTTCGAGGAATATCACCGAAGTATATCTGCGTTGCAGAGAAGAACGAGCTACATCTGATGAAGGTATGTAGACCAGAAGTTTGCTGTGAAGGAATTATCCCCTCAAAAAGATTACTGCTGAAGCAAAGCATTTGGTTCGGTGTTGTGGTCCGAAGAAATTTACTGCAACGAACGGAAGTCGAAGACAAATTAAAGACATAGTATTCTTTTTGTCTTTCTTCTTCTGTTCATTTGAGTCATAGGACCTACGTACTACTAAGAGGGGTATAGGTTCTAGAAGCTTAGATCCTTTGTGATGCTTAGCCCAAACCTATGAAAGTTACGACAGAAATCTCTTTGTGTTTCGAGCAAATACTTGCCAGCAAGAGACTGTTATCTTCTTCCTTGCGTGAGATTTGTCTCGGGTCAAAGTAATGTTACCGTTGTGCTCAAAATCTGACCATTGGACTCGTGTCGTTCGGCCATTGGCTGCTCTCGATGTCCAATTTGGTCATTTCCCATCAGGGAAGGAAGCGGCTATAAATAGCCACCCCGCACCGGCTTTGTCCGGTGGATGCTCCGCTTAAGATTTCTGAGAAGATTGACTTGAGCACCCCCTCTCCGAGTGATTTGAGTTTAAGATCCACCGAGAGAAAAATAAAGAGCCAAAACTTAGACAGTGGTTGAGCCTCACAGTAGTTCTGAGTTAGAGTTCTTGTACCTATTACTCTTGAGAGCTGCGCACTCTTTAGACGGATAGGTTTCGACTCGAGTGTTGAAGAGTTGTTGTCTTCACCGAGCTAGATCATTAGTAACCAAGAGTGATTGTGGTTCGCAAAGGTCGACCGAAGGTTTGGAGATCGCTGACAAGTATCTACCATGAGTGAAATCAACTGAAGTCTGATCGGCTTCGAGTTGAAGGAGAATAGGATGAAGAGAGTTTATCTTCCGTGTTAAGTCACAACCCCTCTGACCAGACGTTGCGCTTTGGCAGAAGGGTGAACTGGTCTACCAAATTTATCTGTCGCCATCAAGCACCACTGGTTCAATTTCCTTTACTGCATTACATTCGGCAGTCTTCATATGTGCTCCGTGACGATAGTTATCTGATCAATTATTTTCTATTGCATATCATTCGGCTCCACTCTCGTTGTAACAGTTATCATTCGTTGCTTACATTGTTGCACCCTCATCATTCTGTCATGCTACCTTAGTTCCTGTTATCTTCTGTGTTGTGATCTTTTACATCAGTATAGTCATTCTTCTGAGTTATCCGTCGTAGTTCTATTCCAGCTCTCGGTCATGATATTATTTTGTTAGCATATTGCATTACCATTGTTATCATCAAACTTGTTGTATCCTATGCTCGAACCATCATTACATCCTACATCGAAGATTTTGTTCCTCAATAGCAAGCTTGATTGAGTTCGTATCTACCGAACCTTATTTCTGCTGCTGTGTTTGGGATCGGTACAAAACATTCGAAAGAATTTTTGAATCTCCCATTCACCCCCTCTGGTTGATATACTCTCGGTCCTAACAATTAGTATCAGAGCAGGTACTCCCTGTCTCTGTTTATCAAAGGTCTAACGTCCTTGGAGTTTTGAGTATGTTGTATGCAGGTCGATCCTCACACTCTTAAAGATTTCCTATCTTCGATGGAAATGGCTATCTCTAGTGGAAAGAAAGAATGAGAATTAGAATTCAAGCCATCGATCTAGATCTGTGGTAGATTGTGGAAGATGGATACACTATTCAACACCCTAATGCTCCAACCCCACATGACAAAGCTATGTTGCGGTTGGATGCATAAGCGAAAGATATTATCTGTGCAAGTATCTCAAAGGACATTTTCATTCGGCTTCGAACGCTTGACACCGCTAAGCAACTGTGGGATGCCATAAAAAATTCTCATGAAGCGTTCATTGCCAGAATAGACCCTCACACTCAAATGCTTCGTGCCATGTTTGCTGGTTTCAGAAGACTTTGAAAAGAAAGTGCTATGGAACTCATTGATCAGTTGACAAATATTGTTGAAAGACTTCATCAACGAGGAGTAACTGATATCACCGATAAAGATGTGGTCAACAAGCTGCTCAGTGCTCTTGACAGTACCTTCGATCCCATCGTAGCAGAAATCAAGCAAAGACTAGATTATGAAGAACTTCACTATGTAGAGGTCATGACGCTATTGTCACTCCATGAAGAAAAAGATGGAACTAGAAAATGCAGATCAAGAATCTTCTTCAGAAGGTGAAGCAGAAATTCTTTCACACTATGGCAGTTCACAAGAAGAAGAAGATGTTGAGAATCAACACACCATCACCAGAGAAATGGAAATGCTCACGGAAAGGCTAAATAATCTTAGAAGACAAAATCTGTATCTCGTAAATGAAGATGAACTTGACTTGCCTGAATCCTCTAGGATGCTTCCACCGAAAGATATAAAGTTCTTCAAGTGTATACAATTCGGTCATGTCATAGTAGACTTCCCATGCTGGGATGGAAAACCTAGCAACAGATGGAAATATCTTCACTGCAATGGATTCACATGAATGGATTGTCATACTAAGCTCTCGAAGAAAAATGAATCTTCTTCATCTTCTTCGTTGAGACCAGCCACTGACGTGAAAGCCAGAGCAACCATCGAGTCAAATATGAAGAAAATATCACAGCTGAATAGAGCATGCGCTGATATGACCCTAGATTCTGAAGAGGAAGCAACAAACACTGAATTAGATGATGAAGAATTCTACAAAAGGATAGGAAGGAGCAATGCCTTCATTGCCTATGAATCATCAAACTATTCACTTGAATCAGCCTTCGATGATGATGCCTTTGGTGATGATGAACCTATCGCATTCTGTCTCATGGCAAAATCATCTAAGGATCTGGTATCAACAAAACACCAAAAATACATGAATGGATATTCTCCTGAATATATTGCCTATGCTAAATTGGTCAAGATTGCTAAATCTCAACATGATGAACTTGAAATGCTTGAGAAGAATCTTAGGAAAACTCAAGGATTACTGGTCGAAGAGATAGAGAAAAATCAAAAGTTGATGGAAGAGCATGACGCTTTTTCTTCAACTATTGATGAACTTTCCAACAAATATGATTCTCTTTCAGTCGACTTCGAGAGTTTATCTGATGAACTCCTTAATAGGAATCAAGAACTCGAGTCTCTGAAAGAATCTCATAACAAGCTTGTGAAAGAAAAAACTTCTCTCTTCGCCGAGCAATCTGTTCGACTTCCTGATGATTTTGTGCCTCCTTGCTTAAAATGCCTAGAACGTAGTAATGCTGATTATCATGCTGAATCTTCTAATGTTGTCATCGAGAATTTTTCTACTACCACAAATGGTATCACTAACCCCTCTTGCAAGGAATTTTTGGCTGTTACTGAGGAAAATTGTAGGCTAAATGACTTGCTTGAGACAGGAATGCTAAGGAGCCTAAAAGGGCATCAAACCCTCCGTGATGTGCTCAAGAAGTCAATACTGCACAAAAATCCTCAAAAAGAAGGTTTGGATTTCAAAAGAAAACTCAACATTGATGGAAGCTACTGGACTCCCGAATAGTATCCTCGAACGAGTTGGGTTCTCGCTAAAAGCAAAACTCTCGAACCTAAAATTCTGTCAGGATATGATACTCCCATTACTATTGTTTCTGACGAGTCTGAAGACTCAAACACAATATCTTCAAATAACAGAATGGTAAGGTGTTTGCTCGATATGTTGGTACTAACTACAGGTCTGGTTCACCCAAGAAGCAAGTCTGGGTTAAGAAGTGCATTATTGAAAATCCATCTGTCACTACTAACTTGAATATGCAGAGCAATTCTCGTCGAGACAATGATTATCATTCGCAGAATGGTACAGGAAAACCTTTGAATGGGTATTGATCAAACCCTCGACAGAAGGATTACATGTGTATCTCCTCAAATCATTATACTCATGTCTCTAGAAATAACGTCAATGCATATTCATATGATTACTCTCAAAGTGCACAGGTGTCTTGCAGATCACGTCGAAAGAACTCTTCTGCTCAGACAAAGCAAATGAGATCCTCGTTGCCCACGCAAGTGTGTGTTGCGAAAAAGAACTAATCCTCTCTTGCAAATATTATCTCAAAAATTCCATTCCTTATTCTTTATCCTGAGATCTATTTTGTTGGTGTTAGTTCCTTGTGTTTTTCTTTTGTTTTCTTTGCTTTTCGTTGTGTTTGTGTTTTGTCCGTATATCAACTCACTCAGAGCTCCGTGGTTTTGTGTTCTCTCTCATCTGGCTGAGTGTTTTGATTCGGACCCTGTTTTCCCTCTATTCTTTCTCGTCCATTCTATGATGTCCGTCATAAACATGCAATTTGATCTAATGAAGATTTCAGTCCGACGTCATTGGCCGCGAATGAAGTAAACTTTGAACATTAATCTGTATTTGGCGTTTGCCATTCCTCAAACCTTTCGGCCTTCCGTTCAGTTTCCGAGATTTTTGCAGGAAATGGTTGCCACGTGCCACGATTCCCACAATCGTTATCGTGTCCATTGAATGCAGAACGTCCTGCGTTTGTTAGCCGTAGATCTCGGAGAGGTGGTTCTGCGCTCCTACTATGTATACACCTCCCCATGTCTTCTTCCTCTCTAGTTCGCCATTTCTTCATCTACCTCCTCCTGAGCCCGAGCTCGAAGCAACGCCGTCAAAGTGCCTCGCCGTGCAACTCCGATGAAGTCTCGCTGTCGTTGGTCACGCCAGTGCGGTTGGTCATGGCTCATAATTCGAAAGAGCAGTCTGGTTCTGAAGAAGAAATCCCTTAGCCGGAATGATTGAAGTTAACTGGTGGAGTAAAAGCATCGAAAAAAAGCCACCCAAGATACCAGAAAAGAAATCCGAGTCAGAATCCGAAGAAGAAGAAGATGATGATATTCCCTCGGCTCATAGTCATCCCGAGGATGAACTTGTCACAGATTATATGACTCTTTTCTCCAATGGAAATCCAAAGAAAGGTGGTCATGGGAGAGAGAAGAATACAACGGCAGAAATGTCTGATCCCGAAAGCTACAAAACTCCACCTAGAGATGAAACCACAACTGAGAGAAATAACAGGTTGCAAAGGATTCGTCGTCACTGGGCGAAGAAATGGTTCAATCATGAGAATGCTCAAAGGAAATATCAATTTCTGTTTGCATTCACTCCACCTTGGAATGATTGTATTGCTGAGAGCTGCCTTGGCCCAGACGATGAAAAAGTTAGGACCCTCCAATTGAAAGTGCTCATCCTTACTCCCTCAAAACAATTGCTGACTTTCCCAAAGAAGTGGAAAATAGAGCCAAGGCCAAAGCTAAGCGTGAATCAAGGGTTGTAAAGAAGAATCAAGTCGAAGAGAGAAATGTCACGCTGACTCAGCAAGGCGTACAAAAGACAAAGGATTGCACCTCTGTGCGAAAGGAAACCAAGGCAAGGAAATATGTTTCCCCTCAAGCTCCCCGAAAGAAATCTGTTGCTAGAAAATCCAAGAAGGCAGCTTCTGCCTCATCTGATGAATCCTCTGATGAAGATGTTCCTGAAGAAATACCCATGTATGATCAACGAGCTCTACTAAACAAGCCATACCAAACTCCCTCACTAGTGAAAGTTTCACCCCCCTCTAAGGTCGTCACCAAGACTTGCACTCACTCCAATCTCTAACAAACCTTCGGGTTTCGCCGCCCCTTCTGCAAAGAGACAGCTGCAGCCCGAAGAGAAAGCTGCTGCTTCTGTCAAGAAAGCCAAAACCGGTGTTCCTGCTTCCACAGAGGAACAGAAATATGACTTCCATCTCTTCATTGATGTTATTGAAAGTGCTGCCTACGATGCAAAATCAGTTGATTTGAGTAGTTTGGGTCTCCCTGATGATGTTACCAAGCTGGTAACAAAACATTTCGCTGAGCTGGGAAAAATGACTGAGAAGCTAAATCGAGATGCCGAGGACAAGAAAACTCTTGAGCAAATGAGGAAAGATGCCAGTACGGAATCTGAAAGGAAAAGTCCGAACAAAGAGATTCTTGATATCACAAAATCTCTAAGTGTCATGAGAAATGACAAAATTGAATGGCACTCGCGTCTGAAAATGGAACTATTTCAACTGTGTGACCAAAAGAACGATGAAATCAATCGACAGGCTGAACTTGTTCAATGGAGAATAAGAGAAGAGAAACGTCAAAATACTAAAGCTAGGGCTAGCAAGCCGAAAGGAATCAAGCCTCCTTGCCCTCAAAAAATTTATGATGCTCCGTTTGATTCAAGCACTCCTCTGTAGCAAGTTCCACCATCCCCACCTCATGTGGATGAACCCATGCATCAAGCCAGTCATGTGCAAGATGACATTCCTGCTGCTGATGCCTATGTGGAACCAGATGTTGTGGATATCTTTCTGAACAATTTTGGTGAAGAAAATGCTCAGCCTGACCAGCAAGCCAATGATGATAAAACTGATGAAGAGATTGAGATTGAAAAGGCAGTTTCATCGCCTCCAAAGGAAATGCAAGTTGAGCCCTCCGAATCCAACCAAAAAGAGAATGAGAAGATTGAGGGGGAGCAAAATGCTTCCCAAGAGAATACCAGCCCGGTCACCTCATCTGGTGCCCCTACCCAGATGGAGGTTGATCATGCTCCTTCTTCTACTGCTTCGCAGATAGAAGAGGAAGAAAAGAAGTCTGAAGAGCCCATTGCTCATGATGGAGATGTTGCACCTATTGTACCCCAAGAAACCGTGAAAGAAGTTGTTGTGACGCAGACGTGTGAAAAAGTTGTTGTGCGTCCCATCGATGAGAGTGCACCGAAAGAAAAGGCCCTAGTGCCTGATAGTCAGAAAGCTGCTGAAGGAGTTTCAGCGAAGAAAAATGATGGTCAGACTAATGCCTCAAAGCCGTCTGTGCCAGAAAAGTTGAAAAGACCCCTTGCTCCATTAAAGTCCATTGATGAAGATATGCCGGCATCTGATGACGCTGGGCCCAAGGCAGTGAGTGATGAAGAAAATCTGAAGTACCCCCAGGAAACATTTCCCCTGTTCCCTGCTGAAGATGTCCCAAATGGTCCTGCATTCAATGAGCAACTTCATCTTTTGAAGCTAGCATTCTTTGGGACCAACCCGTATGAAGGAGAAAGGACTTTGCTATCACCCAGGTTCTAGACGAAAGGGCAAGCTGTACATTATGCTCGGATCCTATTTGGCAAGAATCGAATCTTTAATCACAAGATTCTGAATTTCGCTGAGCTCGAAGAAATTCCCTGCTTTCATCACGCCATCAAACATATTGAACATGTTTTTCTGAAGGGTTTTCTTCGCTTCAATCATGGATGGAATCGAGAGGTTATCCTTCAGTTCTATGCCACTCTGTACATCTCAGGAGAACTTGGAGATAGCCCTACTTGGATTCTCGAATGGATAACAGGAGAAGAGAAGATCAAATGCTTGGCAGATTAGTTCCTTGTGCTGCTAAATCTTCCTCGATGTGAATTTGATAAATAACGAGAACATAGGCTGCACTACTGGGAAGTCTCCAAAGCACAACTTCACTTGCTAATGGACCCCAAACTGGTTGGAGATGAATGCATCGATATAGATCCTAAGAAGTTGGCGTATGAGAACAAAGTGATGTTCTACATCCTCTGCAATTCTCTTACGCCAACCAACATACCAGAGTCTATCAATGTCATTGTGGGAAATGCTCTTCTGGCCATTTCTCAAGGAATTCATTTTGATGTTCTAGACCTATTCATTCGCAACTTGGCTTGTGATGCGGACGACCCCCAATTATTGAAGCCATATGCCCCTTGGATCATGTTTGCAATTGAGCAGCTCATTCATGGAAATTTCTTCTTCCCTCATGTTCCGAAGGTTTTCATGCCACCAGTTTGTGACACTCTCCGAATGGTGAGGGATATTGGCAAACGAAAGGCACCTGTTGATGTTGTTGGCACTGCTTCTGCTTCTGACACTGCTCCGAAAGTTAAGAGAGCCAAGATTGAAATCCCTCGAGAAGAAAATCCACCTCTGTATGAGATTTGCATTCGCACTCAGCAAGCTATAGAGAGTCACATCAAGCTCGATCGAAAAGAAAAGATGTAATTGATGATTGAACTCAACTCTCTTCATAATTATGCTTGTCAAACCCTTCCGCATGAGAAGGAGCAAAAGAAGCGCTCTTGGACTCTTCTAAGACAACATTATTCACAGAAACAACTGGCTGCCAAAGGCATCAAGAAAGAATATGACTATCTGGAGTTATTTGCAGTACCTCGCATCCAAAGACAAACCCCTGTGTTACCTCAACATTCTGCATCTACTGATTTGCTGTTTGTCGGACCAGATGATGAAATCAAAGACACAACTGGTACACTTATCTACAAGACCGATGCACCTTGCACCATTTCCTCCGAAGGAGTTCCCAAAGCTCATGCTGCTACACCTGCTTCAGCCTCAACTATTCCCCGCTCTGCAAATTCTGATTCGTCAAGCAATGCTAATTCTGATTCCAAGGATTCTTCGGACATGTAGTTCCTCGTATGCATTCTCTTTCCTTTTTGACACTTGTTGACAAAAGGGGGAGGAGTACATCGAGTGATAGATGAACGGGGTATTTGCAGGGTGTTTTCATTCACCAGTTGCTTTTCGCAGTCGAACATTTTGGTGTTTTTCGAACAATTTGCTTGTTGAACTTATCGCAGCGCCTGTGGTGTTGGAATACTCGATCGCCATGTACTGTTAATAACCCCCCTGCAATGCTATTTGCTTCCAACTATTTGTTTGCAGATGCTATCAAAAATTTACTCCCATGCAATGATTATCCTCGATATTTATCCTTCGTGTAGGGACAGTGAATGTTTGCCAAGGAGGACAGGAATTCATGCCTCTCTACTCAGAGGCATTTTTACTCCTTGAAACTATGTGTGTTATGGTTGGATGTGCTATGATTATTATCTCTCTTTTTCTAACCTTATAGGTGAAGTTAGTCAACCTCATTTTAAAATCTCTTGAGATTTATCTATATGACTGACAACATGTTTTTCCTCGCATATATCTCTCGTATCAACCTTGTTGCAGGAAAACTTCGTCTGAATCTTAACTCCTCCAAGCAATGTCCTTTATTTCCCTTGCTCTGACAATTCTCGAGTATCTATCTTGTAGGAAACTTACATCTCGCGTGGATTCAAATCATGTTCTGAGAAAACCTACATGACACATCCTTCGTCACAAATCATTTCAAAGTATTTATTGTATCTAATTCATTTCAAAGATTTTGTGATAGGAACCATCTTAGACCGTGTCGAGTGCATTGAAAGAGACCACGAATGAGACCTTATTTCCATGACACTCATACGAAGATTCACCTCGCTTCCTTCCGATTTAACTACACACTCAAATGATGCATATCTTCAGGGGGAGCATGCTTTATCTTCATAATTATCTCTCGTCGTTCATTATCCTTTGCATTACATTCCATTCATTATCTATCCTTCGATGTGTTCTGTTTTGTCAACAATCTTTCAAAAATGGGGAGATTGTTGGTGCAATATCTGTCTTCCTGTGTTTTGGAGATTGTTGACAGAAACATGTATGGATTGATTTGTTTGCTAGTGCATAAAGAGAGAAATACACCAATGCAGGATGCTGCTAACGCGACACTACGATCAGAGACCCTTTGAGAAACTGTGTGCTATGCAATAATCGCAAACGATGCTGTATGAAAACCGTCAGAAATGCATAAAACGTTTGCGATGACGGATGCATCAAACACGATTCAGGTTTTAGTTGCGTGTGCGATGAAGGGCATATGGTTCAGTTCAATTAACTGTTTGCGATGAGGAGGAACAAACGAAACGGGCAGCCAGATGAAGGGTGTGCGATATACAGCATACGGTTCACTCGGATGAACTGTTTGTGATTAGGCAACACAAAAGAAACGGCCAGCCAGATCAAGGTGTGTGTGATTGAGGGCATACACTTTAGAAGGATTAACTGTTTGCGATTAGGCAACAGAACAGAAACGGGTAAGCCAGATCAAAGTGTCTGCGATTGACGGCATACACTTCACATGGATGAACTGTTTGCGATTAGCCACAACAAACTGAAACAGTTAGATAGATCAACGTGTGTACACTAGACGGGCACACCCATTCTAATTAAAAGAAGCGTGCGCGATGGTAATAACGAGCGCGCACAGTTGTTTGAACATGACGTGTGCTGACATTGCCTATTGCGGTGCACCCTATGGTGCAAATGCCATGTACGCGCCCGAGAAGGCGTACGTGCCCACGTTATGCCTTCCGGGAATAGTGCGGCACTTATAACCATCAATAAAGTTTCAGCATGCGTCCCGTAACAATTTTTTTAGAAGAACAGGGAGGCCGCATCCCGTCACATTCCAAATTGCAAACCTGTTCACACCGATCAAAACCTAAACGGTTTCCCACTTAGGAGCGTATTACTACGCGGTTATAAATACTACTACTCCAAGATGACTGCACATTCCTCCTCAACTCCTCATCCACAAAAAGTCAAAAATAAACAAGTCATTCATCATCGTTCCCTTGCGTCCGCCATGGCCAGCGCGAGTTCTGGGTCGAGAGATTGCCACCAGGGAGAGGCAAGCCTGGAAGCGGGAGCACGAGAGATGTCCCGCCTCGCTGCGAAAGCAGCCAACATGTCCCGCTGCACCACCGTAGCAGCAGAGAGGTCCCGCCGCACCGTCGATGCAGCAGACTGGTCCGGCCGTGCCGCGGAAGCAGAAGAGATGCCCTGCCGCACCGCGAATGCAGCAGAGATGTCCTCCCGCGCCGCGGCGGCCTGGGAAAATGCCTCGCGGGCTGGTGAGGACTCTTACAGGCGCATGCGTGCCCTCGTCCTTAGGCAGATGGATCAGATCTCCAGGTGGGAGAGGTTGCAGGATGACCTGAAAGCCTTGTTTGAATAGTCTACCGACGTCATCCAGCAACTAAATGAGAGCAATGCGAAGCTCCGGGCCGAGCGTGACCTGTTGAGGGCGAAGATGGTCGGAAGTGCGGAGCAGCAGGGGCAGACCACTGCCTTGTTGAAGAGGACCGGCGTCATCGTCGAGAAACTTATGGACGAGAATAACAAGCTGCACATCGAGCGCAGAAGGCTGGTGGAGGAATTTGTGGATGCTCTCAAGCAGCATCTTGAGGACAAGAAAGAGCTCGTCGCCGCTCGCCGCGGAGACTAGTTCCCGCGGCCTGCAGCAACGCATCAAGAAAGTAGAGATCAAGGAGCCAGATCGTTGTCTTCCTTCTTCATTTGGCCTTGTGTATTTCCGGCATTGCCGCATGTGGCTTTTTTTAATTATGTTTCTAAATATGTAAGACAATTATTATCCATTGTCATTGTCCTTATATTCATCATGCTTGCTATAAGTCGCAGTCGATGCTATATAGGTCTGTCGGATCTTACATCAAGATCCGTGCAAAACTTTCTTTTCGGATTTTTATTTTTCTCTCTTAAATCTCAGTCCAGTGAGACATATAGCCACGCCGTAGAACAGGTGCTCGGGCGCCATTAATGGAGACGTTGGGAGGGAGGTGCGCGACGGGTAGCGGTCCAAGGGCTCTCCTCCTGATGAGCACGCGCAGGGGTCTGATCGCACGCCTCTCGTACTCAAATAGCTACCCCGCATGGCACCTCCTAGACAATAAAAAGGGGACGCGTGGCTGCACGTAATTGGTAAGTTCAAACGCCCACGGTTTCAATAATACTTGTGTTTTCGATTTGTAACGTGACAATACTTGTTCTAAAATGACTTTGTTGATTGTTAATGTGTGGGCCTTCGCAAATCGGACAGAAAAATTACCACAGCATATTGGTTCCATGTCATGAGACCATGCCAAGTTTCATGATTTTCAGGCGTGTTTTGGAATTACAGGAATTAAAAAACCAAGTTTCTCAATCTTTCCGGCCGAGCCACGACGTCCAGATGTTTGAATTTCACTCCCATCTCTTGCATGGGACTTAGAAATTCACCCAAGGACACACATGTGATTTTTCAAACAACTTTGGTGCACTGGAGCATGTGCTTGTAGTTCAAATTTGAATTATGCCAATTAAATGCCCAGAAACTCAATTAATGTATAAAAAAAGGCCAAACGAGCCTGGAATAATTCCAAAATTTAGCACGGTACTTCTATTTGGTCTAATCTGGCTGTGTAAACAAATTAAGGCGGGAGAAGGCAGTGTACGTATGTCGTTTCGCACACGGAGGTGACACGTTCCCTCTCGGAACCACGAGCCTTCTTGAGGGAAGCTCCAGTTTGCAAGAAGCTCACACCAAAGCTTGTCCCAATTCAGCCAAAAAAATTACCGCAGCATGTTGGTGCCATGTCATGACACCATGACAAGTTTCATGATTTTCAGGCGTGTTTTGGAATTACAGGAATTAAAAAACCAAGTTTCTCAATCTTTCCGGCCGAGCCACGACGCCCAAATGTTTGAATTTCACTCCCATCTCTTGCATGGGACCTAGAAATTCACCCAAGGACACACATGTGATTTTTCAAACAACTTTGGTGCACTGGAGCCTGTGCTTGTAGTTCAAATTTGAATTATGCACATTAAATGCCCAGAAACTCAACTAATGTATAAAAAAGGCCAAACGAACCTGGAATAATTCCAAAATTTAGCACGACACTTCTATTTGGTCTAATCTGGCTGTGTAAAAAAATTAAGGCGGGATAAGGAAGTGTACGTATGTCCTTTCGCACACGGAGGTGACATGTTCCCTCTCGGAACCACGAGCCTTCTTGAGGGAAGCTTCGGTTTGCAAGAAGCCGACACCAAAGCTTGTCCCAATTCGGCCAAAAATATTACCGTAGCATGTTGGTGCCATGTCATGAGACCATGCAAGTTTCATGATTTTCAGGCGTGTTTTGGAATTACAGGAATTAAAAAACCAAGTTTCTCAATCTTTCCGGCCGAGCCAGGACGCCCAAATGTTTGAATTTCACTCTCATCTCTTGCATGGGACCTAGAAATTCACCCAAGGACACACATGTGATTTTTGAAACAACTTTGGTGCACTGGAGCATGTGCTTGTAGTTTAAATTTGAATTATACACATTAAATGCGCAAAAACTCAATTAATGTATGAAAAAGGCTAAACGAACACGGAATAATTCCAAAATTTAGCACGATACTTCTATTTGGTGTAATCTGCCTGTGTAAAAAAATTAAGGCGGGAGAAGGCAGTGTACATATGTCGTTTCGCACACGGAGGTGGCACGTTCCCTCTCGGAACCACGAGCCTTCTTGACGGAAGCTCCGGTTTGCAAGAAGCTTACACCAAAGCTTGTCCCAATTCGGCCAAAAAAAATACCGCAGCATGTTGGTGCCATGTCATGACACCATGCCAAGTTTCATGATTTTCAGGCGTGTTTTGGATTTACAGGAATTAAAAAACCAAGTTTCTCAATCTTTCTGGCCGAGCCACGACGCCTAGATGTTTGAATTTCATTCCCATTTCTTGCATGTGACCTATAAATTCACCCAACGACACACATGTGATTTCTCAACAAACTTTGGTGCATTGGATCATGTGCTTCTATTTCAAATTTGAATTATGCACATTAAATGCCCAGAAACTCAATTAATGCCTAAAAATGCCAAATGAACCCGGAATAATTCCAAATTTAGACACAACACTCATGTACTAGTTGCATGTTCACTGTACGTAAATGTTCTAGCAATTCAAACACCATCCTTTCCCTCTGTAACACCATTTTGTCTTTAAAAATATAATGAAAAAATCAGGTATACCACAAACAGTTTACTAGAAAGAATCGTGTGGGATGCGATATAAAATATCTTGGCGCACCGTCTTTTCTGGCTTACGCAGGAAGCCTACAGTCCACCACCCCCGCTTGAACCACACTTGCGCGCCAGTTTCTCGCGGCACCGAGCGAATTTTTTTTGCCACCGCGGAAATATCTATCTCCCTGCCCCCTCCCTCCTACCAAAAGCCACATTTCCACTGTTCCTCCTTGCTTTCCAAGTTCAAACCTTCACTGCTGCTTACTGGTAGCTCAGCCTCCTCTCTGGCGACCCTTCTTCTTGCAGCGCCGCCTCCTCGCCGGCTACCCTTCTTCTTGCAGCGCCTCCTCCTCGCCGGCGACCCTTCTTTTTGCAGTGCCGTCTCCTCGCCGGCGACCCTTCTTCTTGCTGCGCGGCCTCCTTGCCGCCGACCCTTCTTCTTACTGCGCGGCCTCGTCGATATGGTCAGGTAATGCACACCCCACCCACACCATCCTCCTCCTTTCCCGTCCCACATGCCTCGACTGACGGAGCGACACCTTCCACCGAAATCACTGCCCCCATCCTCCAATTAAGCGCCGCCCACATCCATTTTACACGTAGTATAACGTGGAGCTGAGTAGCATGCGACCGCACGCGCGAACGAGGTCGCTATGGATGACATGCGTGTTGACTGCCAGATCTTGGAGGAGCCCCTCGTCTTCGAGGCCACCGTCGACACCGCCGCGCGGTTTTCTACTTTAAAATACAGTTCGTGATGTTTTCTCAAGGCCACCGCCAGTGCCTTCTATTGATTTGTCCTCTATAATGTTAATATGCAATCTAATGTTTAGTGAAGAGTTTGGTCCTCTGAAATGTAATGTTCAGTTAACACTTTGGTCCAACAATTGCTACATTTCATAGTACTGTTCTCAAGCATTCTTTGTTTTGTTAACTGTCTTATCTTCTAGTACATGTTTCTATTCTGCAATGTCGTGTTCAGTTAACTATTTTGGTTCATTTGGTCTGCTGTCCATTTAACTGTTTGGTTCAGTTCTGCAATTTGATTTTCATTTGCTGTGGGTACAATTTTGTATTGTTATGCATGTGACACCAATCGAATTTGGCTGTACTCAATACATATCCTACTGATAGTATGGCAACTCTCAGTTAACCTGATCAAGATCTTCCTTATGTGTGTTGCTGGGAAACAATGGGAGACACTGTGGTTTACCATCAAGGCTTGTTCAAGCAGGGTCCTTTGGCTAATAGCACATTATTGTGCAGTTGCAGGAATCATTCTAATATTTAGGTTTCTTACAATTTGGTCTTGCACATGTAGGTCCTGCTATCAGAGGCTTAGACCCACTGTTCGACCCATTTTGCATATGGGGAAATGAGATGTCCATGAATATCAGTCAAGTCAAGAAACTCAGAATGATTGTTAGGATGAAGAAACTTGTGACGAATAACAGCAAGATCTTTGTTTGCACAATGAAGAAGACATCAGTCAACTATAGGATGGTACCAACTTTTTTACCTTGTTTGTACCCCTTGCGCCATTTCAAAATTTACAGCAGCGATTTATGCATAGCTTTGTTTTAAATACTTCTCAAAGCAGTTCACCGATGATTACCTCTCAATCCACCTGCATGGTCAAGAGGCGAGGAAGGTATTCATTCAACACCCACGGTACAATATTGAAGTCTTGCTGAAGAGGACGGAGGTAGGGCGGGCAATTATCCATAGCCACTGGCCTAAAGTTGCAAGGACATTCAACATCACTGAAGGCTCAATGTTTGCCTTCTGCTTCTACAGTTTCCCAGATGAGATTCATCTGTCTATTTACCGTGTATGATGCTACTTTCCGGTTTTTGATGCTGCACGTGAAACTTGGTGCTGTTGTGTAATGGCGTAACTGAGTGCTGAAGCTATCTGATGTAATTCGATTATGAAATCCTGGTTGCCTTTATACGGATATGAAATATCTAGCATGTTTTATAAGAAATATCAGTTTGGTTAGTACATCGATTATCAATAATAGGCTAATTACCCTGCTTATTGGGGTTTTCTATTGCAAACGGTTACTCAGACAACACCGTGGGCGATGAACTCAAACAACCCGCACGGTTTCTAGAAAGTAGGCGTGTTCGATCAACTAACAATCACACATGGCTTCCGGCAGCGAACTGTTTGCATTAGGCCACCTTGCACAAACGTTTCCACACAAAGAACTGTGTGGGATGTACATACCCTACGAAAATGATTTTCTGGGATTCACCGTGTGGGATGTACATACCTACAGAAATGATTTCTGGGATGGATTCACCGTGTGGGATGTAAATACCTACGGAAATGATTTCCGGGATTCACCATGTGGGATGTACATACCTACGGAAATGATTTCCGGGATTCACCGTGTGGGATGTACATACCTACGGAAATGATTTCTGGGATTCACCATGTGGGATGTACATACCTACGGAAATGATTGGGTTTCCATGCCTCGCCCGATCGCACATGGCCCCAGCCTGGGTCCCACGAGGGCCTATCCCCGACGATTTCTGGGTCGTGTGGGAAGGACCCCCCTATCGCCCACACTCACTTGGCGACGGTTCCAAATGCCGTCGCAGAAAGGTGTTTTAAACCTTTTGTTTAGGACGTCGCTGTACCAATGATAGTCCATACAGAAACCGAAGAGAATGCTGTCTCCGGTGTCAAGTTCGAGGAACTTCATCGAAGTATATCTGCGTTGCAGAGAAGAACGATCTACATCTGGTGAAGACATGTAGATGAGAAGTTGGCTATGAAGGAGTTATCCCCTCAAAAAGATTACCGTTGAAGCAAAGCATTTGGTTCGGTGTTGTTGTCCGAAGAAATTGACTGCAGTGAACAGAAGTCGGAGACAAATTGAAGACGTAGTATTCTTTTCATCTTTCTTATTCTATTCATTTGAGTCATAGGACCTTCATACTATTAATAGGGGTATAGGTTCTCGAAGCTTAGATCCGCTGTGATGCTTAGCCCAAACCTATGAAAGTTGTGAGAGAAATCTCTTTGTGTTTCGAGCAAATACTTGCCAGCAAGAGATTGTGATCTTCTTCGCTGCGAAGATTTGTCTCAGATCGAGGAGTTAGCATTACTTGCTCCGCAAGTAATGTTACTGTTGTGCTCAAAATTCAATTGTTGGACTCATGTCATTTGGCCATTGGCTGCTCTCGATGTCCAATTTGGTCATTTCCCATTAGGGAAGGCTGCGGCTATAAATAGCCACCCCGCACCGGCTTTGTCTAGTGGCTGCTCCTCTTTAGGTTTCTGAGAATATTGACTTGAGCACCCCCTCTACGAGTGATTTGAGTTTAAGATCCATTGAGAGAAAAATCAAGAGCCAAAACTTAGACAGTGGTTGAGCATGACAGTACTTCTGAATTAGAGTTCTTGTACCTATTACTCTTGAGAACTGCGCACTCTCTAGACGGATAGGTTTTGGCTCGAGTGTTCAAGAGTTGTTGTCTTCACCGAGCTAGATCTTCAGCAACCAAGAGTGATTGTGGTTCGCAAAGGTCAACCGAAGGTTTGGAGATCGCTGACAAGTATCTACCACGAATTAAATCAACTGAACTCCGATCAGCTTCGAGTTGAAGGAGAATAGGGAGAAGAGTTTATCTTCCGTGTTAAGTCACATCCCCTCCAACCAGACGTAGCTCTTTGACAGAAGGGTGAACTGGTCTACTGCTACTTCTTGAGCTTGCGTTGGTTTTTCCCTTGAAGAAGAAAGGGTGATGCAAAAAAGTAGAGATAAGTATTTTCCTCAATTAGAGAACCAAGGTATCAATCCAGCAGGAGGTACAAGCAAGTCCCTAATCTATGCACCTACACAAACAATCAAACACTCGCACCCAACGCAATAAAGGGGTTGTCAATCCCTTCACGGTCAATTGCAATGGTGAGATCTGATGGAGATAGATATAAAAGATTACCAAAACATAAAACAAAATAAAAGTAAATAAATCACAACATGGTATTTTCGGGTTTTTATGGTTTAATGATCTGAAAATATATGATGGAAAATAGACCCGAGGCCATAGGTTTCACTAGAGGCTTCTCTCTTGAAGGCAAATAATACGGAGGGTGAACAAATTACTATCGAGCAATTGATAGAGAAGCGCAAAGTTATTACGATATCCAAGGCAATGATTATGAATATAGGCATCACGTCCGTGTCAAGTAGACCGAAACGATTCTGCATCTACTACTAGTACTCCACACATCGACCGACTCCTGCCTGCATCTAGAGTATTAAGTTCATAAGAACAGAGTAATGCATTAAGCAAGATGACATGATGTAGGGGGATAAACTCAAGCAATATGATGAAAACCACATCTTGTTATCCTTGATGGCAACAATGCAATACGTGTCTTGGGACCCCTACTTTGTCACTGGGTGAAATCACGCAAGATTGAACCCAAAACTGAGCACCTCTACCATTGCAAGAAAAACCAATCTAGTTGGCCAAACCAAACCTTCAATTCGAAGAGAAATACAAAGATATCAAATCATGCATAAAAGAATTCAGAGAAGATTCAAATAATATTCATAGATAAGCTGATCATAAATCCACAATTCATTGGATCTCGACAAACACACTGCAAAAGAAGTTTACATCAGATAGATCTCCAAGAACATCGAGGAGAACATTGTATTGAAGATCAAAGAGAGAGAAGAAGCCAACTAGCTACTAGCTATGGACCCGTAGGTCTGAGGTAAACTACTCACACTTCATCGGAAGGGCAATAGAGTTGATGTAGATGCCCTCCATGATCGATTCCCCCTCCGGCAGATTGCCGGAAAAGGCCCCTAGATGGGATCACACGGGAAATAGAGGCTTGCGGTGGCAGAAAAGTATTTTCGTGGATGCCTCTGATGGTTATGGAATATTTGAGGATTTATTGAGCTGAGAGGGAGGTCGGTGGACTCCCAAGGGGGCCACAAGCCAGGGGCGCGCCCTGGCGGCTTGTCGCCTCCTCGGGACTCTTCTGACTTGGAATCCAAGTTCCATGGATGTCTTCTGGTCCAAGAAAAATCATCGCGAAAGTTTTATTCCATTTGGACTCCGTTTGATATTCCTTTTCTGTAAAACTCAAAAACAAGGAAAAAACAGAAACAGGCACTGGGCTCTAGGTTAATAGGTTAGTCCCAAAAATAATATAAAATAGCATATTAATGCATATAAAACATCCAAAACAGATAATATAATAGCATGGAACAATCAAAATTTATAGATACGTTGGAGACGTATCAAGCATCCCCAAGCTTAATTCCTGCTCGTCCTCGAGTAGGTAAATGATAAAAATAGAATTTTTGATGTGAAATGCTACCTAACATATTTATCCATGTAATTTTCTTTATAGTGGCATGAATATTCAGATCCATAAGATTCAGAACAAAAGTTTAATATTGACATAAAAACAATAATACTTCAAGCATACTAACAAAGAAATCATGTCTTCTCAAAATAACATGGCCAAAGAAAGTTATCCCTACAAAATCATATAGTCTGGATATGCTCCATCTTCATCACACAAAATATTAAATCATGCACAACCCCGATGACAAGCCAAGCAATTGTTTCATACTTTTGACATTCTCAAACTTTTTCAACTTTCACGCAATACATGAGTGTTAGCCATGGATATAGCACTATAGGTGGAATAGAATATAGTGGTTGTGGAGAAGACAAAAAGAAGGGGATAGTCTCACATCACCTAGGCGTATCAATGAGCTATGGAGATGCCCATCAACAGATATCAATGTGAGTGAGTAGGGATTGCCATGCAACGGATGCACTACAGCTATAAGTGTATCAAAGCTCAAAATAAACTAAGTGGGTGTGCATCCAACTCGTTTGATCATGAAGACCTAGGGCAATTTCAAGAAGCCCATCATTGGAATATACATGCCAAGTTATATAATGAAAAATTCCCACTAGTATATGAAAGTGACAATATAGGATACTCTCTATCATGAAGATCATGGTACTACTTTGAAGCACAAGTGTGGAAAAAGGATAGTAACATTGTCCCTTCTCTCTTTTCTCTCATTTTTTTCCTTTTTTTTCTTTTTGGTGGGCTTCTTTGGCCTGTTTTTTTATTTGGGCTTCTTTGGCCTCTTTTATTTTTCATAAAGTCCGGAGACGCATCCCAACTTTGTGAGGGAATCATAGCTTCCATCATCCTTTCCTCACATGGGACAATGCTCTAATAATGATGATCACCACACTTTTATTTACTTAAAACTCAAAAACTACAACTCGAAACTTAGAACAAAAATATGACAGAACCATGGAAGTTGCATGACAATATATCTCGGAATGGCTATGGAAATTCCATAATAGGTAGGTATGGTGGCTGTTTTGAGGAAGGTATATGGTGGGTGTAATGCACC
The DNA here is from genome assembly GCF_018294505.1 of Triticum aestivum. Taxonomy (NCBI): domain Eukaryota; kingdom Viridiplantae; phylum Streptophyta; class Magnoliopsida; order Poales; family Poaceae; genus Triticum; species Triticum aestivum. The sequence goes on along the minus strand of NC_057811.1, from coordinate 335,463,880 downwards.
GGCGAGAATTGCACGATACTAGAGAGGCTAGCAATGGTGGAAGGGTGAGAGTGTGTATATTCCATGGACTCAACATTAGTCATAAAGAACTCACATACTTATTGCAAAAGTCTAGAATATCTAAACAAAGTACTTCACGCATGCTCCTAGGGGGATAGATTGGTAGGAAAAGACCATCGCTCATCCCCGACCGCCACTCATAAGGAAGCCAATAAATAAATAAATCATGCTCTGACTTCATCACATAACGGTTCACCATACGTGCATGCTAAGGGAATCACAAACTTTAACACAAGTATTTCTACCAATCCACAATTACTTAGTAGCATGACTCTAATATCACTATCTTTATATCTCAAAACAATCATAGGAATCAAACTTCTCATAGTATTCAATGCACTTTATATGAAAGTTTTTATTATATCGCTCTTGGATGCCCATCATATTGGGACTAAATTTATAACAAAAGCAAATTACCATGCTGTTTGGAGACTCTCAAAATAATATAAGTGAATCACGAGAGTTCAACAATTTCTTTAAAATTAAGCCACTGCCGTTCTCTAAAAAGATATAATTGAAGCACTAGAGCATATTGCCTAGCCCAAAAGATATAGGTTGTCGGCGTTCTAGAAACGAGGGTACCCAGACTTGCCTGCCTGTGGCCCATGACGTGGCTCCATTAATGACCTGGTACGGCCCAACTTCAACATCAACAACTCAAGACCCTCGCGAGGGGCCAAGCCTCGCGAGCCGGACGACACCAAGACCTCCACGAGGAGCCACCACCTCAGGCTGGCTCCTGAGGAGCGGAGATCTCTATGCATGCCTCACCTCGCGAGGTTCGGATGACGTGAGCCTTGACGACCAAGGCCAGGCGGGCGCCAGCGGGCGCAGCGTACCAATTTCTTCTTTGGTGCTAAAGAGGGAAGCGCAGGCGCGGAGTCCCGAGGAAACAACCAAAGGTTTCCATTCCCGTGCAACAAGACCAAGACTACCAGGACGGCAGGACGGAGGTCATCGCCGAGCCCACCACGGCGTCACGACCAGAGGCTTTTGCAGGCGAAGACTACTTTTTTCAGGATAGCATGTACTAGTTGTCTCCCTTCGAATTTGGCCGTTGTGGGATCCCTTCCCGCCTTCATTTGGGAAGAGGACCAAGGCCACTATAAATAGGACTTAGCCACCACCATAGTGGGGGATCCGATCCGTTCCATCCACACACTCACCAGCTCACTCGAGCCCAAGAACACCCTTCCTCCTGAGGTTGTTCCCACACTGTACTAGTTCATCCTCAGCCCCTCGAGGCCAATCCACCACAAAGCAGGAGTAGGGTTTTACACCGCAAGGTGGCCCGAACCTGCGTAAACTGCTGTGTCTCTTTTCCTTATAGTTCGTCGAGCTAGGCCTTGAGATAAGTGAGTAGGCATACTGGGGAGGATGAGTTCTTCGCACGCACCCCAGAGTTCGAACCTCTCAAGGGTTTATGGAACCCGAAATCCGACATTTGGCGCGCCAGGTAGGGGTGCGTCGGAGCCTCTCTTCCACCGTTCGATCCGCCACCGCTCCATCGCTTCCATGGTTGACGCTCGTCGAGCTTGTGCTGAGCGCCGGGCCGCCCTCGCCGCCCGCGTCACACAGACAGCGCCGGTGGGTGACGGCTGCCCTCGCCGTCCCCCGTCTCTAGTGGCGAATGACGCCACCGGCACCATGGGGCATGAGCAGCAAACTTCATCGCTGCAGCCTTCTGTGTGGCGTGACGGGGGCACCACCACCCCGTCGCTGACTCCGGCGTGTTCATCATCTCATGCTCGTCGCGGGCCGGCGAACGCACAGGCTGCGTTGCTCATGGCGTGCGAGCTCCTGCGCTACCGCCCCGTCGACGACCTCTATGAAGACTGGCCGGACCACATCGTTGAGCTCGTCAGCGCCTCACCCGCCGCCTGTCGCGGGTGACGTGGCCCACGGAGCACCTCCTCCACCTCCCCATCAAGACGTCGCCCTCGGGCCAAGGCGTGAGCCCCTGCGGTGCGACCCGCCACGCAGGGCGCCGGCGTGTGAAGAGGAAAGCTGCCAGGTGGTGCAGCGGCCGCGAGAAGATGCTCGTGCACTCCCAACACCGACACATCAAGACCGTGCGCCGCCTGCGGCGGTCGCACACGAGCGCCAAGATCAGTCCCCACCTCCACGATGGGCTCCCATGACCACAGCGGGTTTCCACGCCTTCACCCCAGAGATACGCAACGTCGTCTGGCCGGGGAAGTTAAAGCCCGACCTACCTCCACGCTATGATGGCACCCCCAACCCTGCCGAGTTCCTACAACTCTACGAGCTGAGCATTGAGGCAGCCAACGGCGATGAGAAGGTGATGGCGAACTTGTTTCCCATGGCCCTCAAGGATGGTGCATGCTCGTGGCTCCTGAACCTGCCCGCGGGATCGATATCCTCCTAGGACGAAATGCGAGAGCGTTTCGTCATCAGCTTCCAGGGCACTCGCGACCGTCCACCGGCTGTGGGCGACCTGTGGCGCATCAAGCAGCAACTGGGAGAGACCTTGCAGAAGTACATCCAGTGCTTCAACAGCGTCCGCCTCAAGATCCCCAAGATGTCGGACGAGGCCATCATCTCAGCATTCACTGATGGCGTCCGCGACATCAAGATGAAGGAGGAGCTCGCCATACATGAGGACCTATGCATGGCTCTGGAGATGTTCAACATGGCAACCAAGTGTGCGAGAGCTGAAGAGGGACGCCTCCCCCTCCAGGAGCACCCAGGGGCTGACTCAGAAGACAAGAAGGCCAGAGCCAAGGATGTGAAGTGCAAGGGGCCGGCCGTGCTCGCGGCCGAACCAGAGATGAAGCGCGGCTGCGACCACCCAGGGTCATCCAAGGGCAGTCGCCCGGTCTGCGTCTTCCACAACATGCATAGCCAGAACACCAACGACTGCCAGGAGCTCAGGGCCATCCACGATGGGCGCCTCAGTCATCGCCCCGAGCATAGCGATCGAGGCTATGGCCGTGGAGGAGGTCGAGGTGGAGGACGCTGGGACGACCGCGACCCCCGCCAGGAGTGGCGTGATCAGCCTCGTGAGGACCGATGGCAAGGCCAGCCTCACGAGGGCCCCTGGAGGGACTAGCCTCGCGAGCACCGTCCTCAGGGCAACGCTGGCCTTCCTCCGCTGCCGCCACCACCAAGAAGGAATGACGACCACCACCAGGACGAGGGGGCTGGGGGCTTCAAGGAGCCTCGTGCCATCGCCTGCATCCTGGGCATCGCTCAGGCCCCTGCCTCTCATCGCATCTTCAAGCAGTTTGCCCGTGAGGTGAACGCGGCCCTCCCCAAGCTCGAGGCGACGCGTCCGCTCAGGTGGTCCAAGTGCACCATCACCTTCAACTCATCTGACCAGCTCAAGTGCACGGCAACTGTCGGTGCCCTCCCGATGCTCTGCTCGCCTACTATCAACAACGTGCTCGTCACCAAGACTCTCATCGATGGCGGTGCGGGGCTCAACGTTCTCTCCATCGAGACGTTCGACCGACTCCAGGTGCCCTATGAACATCTACAGCCTACCAAGCCTTTCTCAGGAGTGACCGACGGCTCCACCACCCCGATAGGGAAGATCCGCCTCCCTGTCACCTTCGGCAAGTGCGACAACTACCACACTGAGCTCATCGACTTCGACGTCTCCCACATTTGCCTTCCATACAACGCCATCCTTGGGTATCTGGCCCTGGCCAAGTTCATGGCGGTGACTCACCATGGTTACAATGTCCTCAAGATGCCAGGGAGCTGCGGCGTCATCACGGTCGCGTGCGAGGAGAAGGATGCGGTGTGCTCTCTCGACCGTGCCTACCAGGCTGCGGCGGTCGGGAACCCAGACAACGAAGGCGTCGTCTACCATCCTAAGGCTGTCCCCAAGGAGAAGAAGCAGCTGCTCCGCCAAGGACCTCAGGAGAGCAGAGTCATTAGTGGCACCACCTCACACTACAAAAAAATACACTTCCGTGATGATACGTGTTTGTCACAGTAGGTCACGTTTTCTGTCATGCATGTACATCCATGACGATTTTATGACAGAATCAAGATAGTCATACCTGTGCTATCATAAAAGTGTTCCATGACATTACCAAAATTATCATCACGGAAGTGTCCACTTCCATGACGATAAATCGCGCGTCACAGAAGTGCTTTCGTCAAGGGTGACCGACACGTGGCATCCACCGTAACGGGTCGCCGTTAAGCTATAGGGTTCTGGTTTGGATCCGATAACCCGTTAAGTGCCCAAACCAATGGGGATTTTCCACTTGTAAAATTCTCATTGGCCGGAGGAAACACGTGTTGGCTCACCGTTGGGACAGATGTCATCCACTCACTTGACAGGAGGCGCCTATGATAGGTCGACACGTGGCACGGCCCAACAGTGGCCCATTCCGGTGAAAAAGGCCAGTCCAGTAAAAATTAGCAGGCCGACCCATATAAGGTCTACTTGTGTCAGGTCCATTTAAGCCCACGACCCATACGAGATGTGCCAATTTGGCCCGCCAACGGCCCATTACCGATTTGACACCATTGCAACCCATCGTCAGTTAACAGCCCGCTATATATTTGGGCTCAATATTGGCCGGATGTGGTTTCGGCCTGTTAACAGCCGATTCAAGGGATGGGCCAATTTTCAGGATGTACATCTTTCGGCCTTTTAGTGACCCATTTAAGTGTTGGGACAATTTCCGGCCCGGTGTGTCTTTCAGCCAGTTGACGGCCCATAATTGAGTTGGGCCATTTGCAGTCGGACCTGAGTTTTGGCCTTTTAACGGCCCATGCTCTTCATGGTCCAATACTAGCCCAGTTTCTCTTTCGGCCTACAAAAGGCCCACAACATATTTGGGCCATATATAGTACGACCTGACTTTCGGCCTCTTAGCGGCCCATGCTCTTCATGGTCCAGTATGAGCCCGCTGTCTCTTTCGGCCTGCTAAAGGCCCACAGTATAGTTGGGCCATATGTAGCCCGACCTTAGTATCCGCCTGTTAACGTCCCGTGAAATCAAATGGGCCCACCTGTTGTCTGCTTCGATGTCGGCCTGTTAACGACCCGGGAGGTAACAATGCCGACCATTAACTTTCGGCCTGGTAACAACCCATTAACTTAATGGGTGCTACCTCTTGAGCATGCTTTGGTTTTCCCTTGAAGAGGAAAGGGTGATGCAGCAAAGTAGCGTAAGTATTTCCCTCAATTTTTGAGAACCAAGGTATCAATCCAGTAGGAGATAACACGCAAGTCACCTAGTGCCTACACAAATATTCAAGAACATCGTAACCAACGCGATAAAGGGTTGTCAATCCCTTCACGGTCACTCGCGAAAGTGAGATCTGATAAAGATAATAAGATAAATATTTTTGGTATTTTTGTTGTATAGATTGGAAAGTAAAGATTGCAAAATAAAATTAATAGGAAACTAGAATTGTAGATCGGAAACTTATATGATAGAAAATAGACCCGGGGGCCATAGGTTTCACAAGTGGCTTCTCTCAAGATAGCATATATTACGGTGGGTGAACAAATTATTGCAGAGCAATTGATAGAAAAACGCATAGTTATGAGAATATCTAGGCATGATCATGAATATAGGCATCACGTCCGTGTCAAGTAGACCGAAACGATTCTGCATCTACTACTATTACTCCACACATCGACTGCTATCCAGCATGCATCTAGAGTACTAAGTTCATAACAACAGAGTAACACATTAAGCAAGATGACATGATGTAGAGGGATAAACTCAAGCAATATGATATAAACCCCATCTTTTTATCCTCGATGGCAACAATGCAATATGTGCCTTGCTGCCCCTACTGTCACTGGGAAAGGACACCGCAAGATTGAACCCAAGGCTACACACTTCTCCCATTGCAAGAAAGATCAATCTAGTAGGCCAAACTAAACCGATAATTCGAAGAGACTTGCGAAGATATCAAATCATGCATATAAGAATTCAGAGCAGAACCAAATATTATTCATAGATAAACTTGATCATAAATCCACAATTCATCGGATCTCGGCAAACACACCGCAAAAAGTATTACATCAAATAGATCTCCAAGAACATCAAGGAGAACTTTGTATTGAGAACCAAAAAGAGAGAAGAAGCCATCTAGCTAATAACTATGGACCCGAAGGTCTGTGGTAAACTACTCACACATATCGGAGAGGCTATGGTGTTGATGTAGAAGCCCTCCGTGATTGATTCCCCCTCCGGCAGATCGCTGGAAAAGGCCCCAAGATGGGATCTCACGGGTACAGAAGGTTGCGGCGGTGGAAAAGTGGTTTCTTGGCTCCTCCTGATGTTTTTAGGGTATAAGAGTATATATAGGCGAAAGAGGTATGTCGGTGGAGCTCTGTGGGGCCCATGAGGGTGGGGGCGCGCCTACCCCCCGGGCGCGCCCTCGTGCCTCGTGGCCGCCTCGCGGAGTTCCAGACTTCAACTCCAAGTCTTTTGGATTGCTATCGTTCCAAGAAAGATCCTCGCGAAGGTTTCATTTCGTTTGGTATTCCTTTTCGGCAAAACACTGAAATAGGAAAAAAAAAACAGAAACTGGCACTGGGCCTTCGGTTAATAGGTTAGTCCCAAAAATAATATAAAAGAGCATATTAAAGCCCATTAAACATCCAAAATATATAATATAATAGCATGGAACAATCAAAAATTATAGATACGTTGGAGACGTATCAAGCATCCCCAAGCTTAATTCCTACTCGTCCTCGAGTAGGTAAATGATTAAAATAATTTTTTTGATGTGGAATGCTACCTAGCATAATTTTCAATGTAATTTTCTTTATTGTGGCATGAATGTTCAGATCCGAAAGATTCAAGACAAAATTTTAATATTGACATAAAAATAATAATACTTCAAGCATAGTAACAAAGTAATCATGTCTTCTCAAAATAACATGGCCAAAGAAAGTTCATCCCTACAAAATCATATAGTTTGGTTATGCTCCATCTTCGTCACACAAAATGCTCAAATCATGCACAACCCCGATGACAAGCCAAGCAATTGTTTCATACTTTAGTATTCTCAAACCTTTTCAACTTTCACGCAATACATGAGCGTGAGCCATGGACATAGCACTATAGGTGGAATAGAATGGTGGTTGTGGAGAAGACAAAAAAGAGGAAGATGGTCTCACATCAACTAGGCGTATTAATGGGCTATGGAGATGCCCATTAATAGATATCAATGTGAGTGAGTAGGGATTGCCATTCAACGGATGCACTAGAGCTATAAATGTATGAAAGCTCAACAAAAGAAACTAAGTGGGTGTGCATCCAACTTGCTTGCTCACGAAGACCTAGGGAATTTGAGGAAGCCCATTGTTGGAATATACAAGCCAAGTTATATAATGAAAATTCCCGCTAGTATATGAAAGTGACAAAATAAGAGACTCTCTATCATGAAGATCATGGTGCTACTTTGAAGCACAAGTGTGGAAAAAGGATAGTAACATTGTCCCTTCTCTCTTTTTTTCTCATTTTTTTGGGCCATCTCTTTTTTATTTGGCCTTTCTCCTTTTTTTGGGCCTTCTCTTTTTTTATTTGGCCTTTCTAGTTTTTTTATTTCCTCACACGGGACAATGCTCTAATAATGATGATCATCACACTTCTATTCATTTACAACTCAAGGATTACAACTCGATCCTAGAACAAAATATGACTCTATATGAGTGCCTCCGGTGGTGTACCGGGATGGACAATGAATTAGGAGTGACATGTACGAAAAATTATGAATGGTGGCCTTGCCACAAATACGATGTCAACTACATGATCATGCAAGGCAATATGACAATGATGAAGCGTGTCATAATAAACTGAACGGTGGAAAGGTGCCTGGCAATATATCTCGGAATGGCTATGGAAATGACATAATAGGTAGGTATGGTGGCTATTTTGAGGAAGGTATATGGTGGGTTTATGGTACCGGCGAAAGTTGCGCGGTACTAGAGAGGCTAGCAATGGTGGAAGGATGAGAGTGCGTATAATCCATGGACTCAACATTAGTCATAAAGAACTCACATAGTTATTGCAAAAATCTACAAGTCATCAAAAACCAAGCAGTACACGCATGCTCCTAGGGGGATAGATTGGTAGGAAAAGACCATCGCTCATCCCCGACCGCCACTCATAAGGATGACAATTAAAGAAACACCTCATGCTTCAAACTTGTTACACAATGGATACCATACGTGCATGCTACGGGACTTGCAAACCTCAACACAAGTATTTCTCAAATTCACAAATACTCAACTATCATGACTCTAATATCACCATTTTCATATCTCAAAACAATCATCAAGTATCAAACTTCTCATAGTATTCAATGCACTCTATATGAAAGTTTTTATTATACCCATCTTGAATGCCCATCATATTAGGACTAATTTTATAACCAAAGCAAATACCATGCTGTTCTAAAAGACCCTAAAAATAATATAAGTGAAGCATGAGAGATCAATAATTTCTATAAAATAAAACCACCACCGTGCTCTAAAAAGATATAAGTGAAGCACCAGAGCAAAATTATCTAGCTCAAAAGATATAAGTGAAGCACATAGAGTATTCTAATAAATTCCAATTCATGTGTGACTCTCCTAAAAGGTGTATACATCAAGGATGATTGTGGTGAACTAAAAAGCAAAGACTCAAATCATACAAGACGCTCCAAGCAAAACACATATCATGTGGTGAATAAAAATATAGCCTCAAGTAAAGTTACCGATAGACGAAGACGAAAGAGGGGATGCCTTCCGGGGCATCCCCAAGCTTAGGCTTTTGGTTGTCCTTGAATTTTACCTTGGGGTGCCTTGGGAATCCCCAAGCTTAGGCTCTTGCCATTCCTTATTCCAAAGTCCATCAAATCTTTACCCAAAAACTTGAAAACTTCACAACACAAAACTTAACAGAAAATCTCATGAGCTCCGTTAGTATAAGAAAACAAACCATCACTTTAAGGTACTGTAATGAACTCATTATTTATTTATATTGGTGTTAAACCTACTGTATTCCAACTTCTCTATGGTTCATACCCCCCGATACTACCCATAGATTCATTAAAATAAGCAAACAACACACGAAAAACAGAATCTGTCAAAACACAACAGTCTGTAGCAATCTGATTCATATGCATACTTCTGTAACTTCAAAAATTCTGAGAAAATAGGATGACCTAGATAATTTTTTTATTGATCTACTGCAATTGGAATCAGTGTTATATCACTTTGTGGTGATTTTTAACAATTGTTTTCGTGAGCAGAAAGTTTCTGTCTTTTTTCAGCAAGATCAAATAATTATCACCCAAGAAGATCCTATAGGTTTTACTTGGCACAACACTAATTAAAACATAAAACCACATCTAACCAGAGCTAAATGAATTATTTATTACTAAACAGGAACAAAAATCTAGAAACAAAAATAAAATTGGGTTGCTTCCCAACAAGCACTGTCGTTTAACGCCCCTAGCTAGGCATTGATAATTTTAATGATGCTCACATGAAAGACAAGAATTGAAGCACAAAGAGAGCATCATATAGCACGTGATAAACACATCTAAGTCTAACATACTTCCTATGCATAACCATTTTATAATCAAACAAATTATCATAGCACTCAAAAATTAGCATATGCAAGGAAGAAGAAAGAGATGATAGCAATCTCAACATGACGAGAGGTAATTTAGTAAGATCAAAATTTCTACAACCATATTTTCCTCTCTCATAATAATTACATGTAGGATCATAGGCAAATTCAACAAAATAGCTGTCACATAACATATTCTCAACACAATCCACATGCATACGAAGTTGACACTCTTCCAAAATAGTGAGATTATCATTAACTGAAGTCATGAACTCTCCAAACCCACTTTTAATATTATTACTAACACTATTATCAATCTCATATTCATCATGGGGCTTAAATAAATTTTCAAGATCATAAGAAGAATCACCCCAATCATGATCATTGCAACAAGTAGTAGACATAGCAAAACTAGCATCCCCAAGCTTAGGGTTTTGCATATTATTAGCACAATTGACATCAAGAGAATTTATAGTAAAATCATTGCAATCATGCTTGTTATTCAAGGAGCTATCGTGAATATCTTCATAAATTTCTTCATCACAATTTTCAGATTCACGAATTTCAAGCAAAACCTCATAAAGATAATCTAGTGCACTCAAATCACTAGAAATTGGTTCATCATAATTGGATCTCTTAAAAAGATTAGCAAGGGGATGAGGATCCATAAACTTTTAGCAAGCGAAGATGCAAGTAAAAAGAAGGCACATGGTAACACAAGATCGAACGGAAGGAGGGCAAAGAAAAGGCAAATGTTTTGGAAAATTGTTTTAGAAGTGGGGGAGAGGAAAACGAGAGGCGAATGGAAAATAATGTAATGCAAGGGAGAAGAGTTTATGATTGGTACTTGGTATGTCTTGACTTGAGCGTAGATCTCCCTGGCAACGACGCCAGACATGGCTAGTTGACGGGAGATGAAATCTTGACTTGACTTAGCGCAAATCTCCCCGGCAACGGCGCCAGAAATCCTTCTTGCTACCTCTTGACCATGCGTTGGTTTTCCCTTGAAGAGGAAAGGGTGATGCAACAAAGAAGCGTAAGTATTTCCCTCAGTTTTTGAGAACCAAGGTATCAATCCAGTAGGAGATAACATGCAAGTCACCTAGTACCTGCACAAACAATCAAGAACTTCGCAATCAACATGATAAAGGGGTTGTCAAGCCCTTCACGGTCACTCGCGAAAGTGAGATCTGATAAAGATAATGAGATACATATTTTTGGTATTTTTGTTGTATAGATTGGAAAGTAAAGATTGCAAAATAAAATTAATAGGAAACTAGAATTGTAGATCGGAAACTTATATGATAGAAAATAGACCCGGGGGCCATATGTTTCACTAGTGGCTTCTCTCAAGATAGCATATATTATGGTGGGTGAACAAATTACTGCTGAGCAATTGATAGAAAAGCGCATAGTTATGAGAATATCTAGGCATGATCATGAATATAGGCATCACGTCCGTGTCAAGTAGACCGAAACGATTCTGCATCTACAACTATTACTCCACACATCGACCGCAATCCAACATGCATCTAGAGTATTAAGTTCATAAGAACAAAGTAACGCATTAAGCAAGATGACATGATGTAGAGGGATAAACTCAAGCAATATGATATAAACCCCATCTTTTTATCCTCGATGGCAACAATACAATACATGCCTTGCTGCCCTACTGTCACTGGGAAAGGACACCACAAGATTGAACCCAAATCTACACACTTCCCCCATTGCAAGAAAGATCAATCTAGTAGGCCAAACTAAACCGATAATTCGAAGAGACTTGCGAAGATATCAAATCATGCATATAAGAATTCAGAGAAGAACCAAATATTATTCATAGATAAACTTGATCATAAATCCACAATTCATCGGATCTCGGCAAACACACCACAAAAAGTATTACATTGAATAGATCTCCAAGAACATCGAGGAGAACTTTGTATTGAGAACCAAAAAGAGAGAGGAAGCCATATAGGTAATAACTATGGACCCGAAGGTCTGTGGTAAACTACTCACACATATCGGAGAGGCTATGGTGTTGGTGTAGAATCCCTCCGTGATTGATTCCCCCTCCGGCAGATCGCCGGAAAAGGCCCCAAGATGGATCTCACGGGTAGAAAAGGTTGCGGCGGTGGAAAAATGGTTTTGTGGCTCCTCCTGATGTTTTTAGGGTATAAGAGTATATATAGGCGAAAGAAGTACGTCGGTGGAGCTCCATGGGGCCCACGAGGGTGGGGGCGCACCTACCCCCCTGGGCGCGCCCTCCTGCCTCGTGGACGCATCGCGGAGTTCCAGACTTCAACTCCAAGTCTTCTGGATTGCTTTCGTTCCAAGAAAGATCCTCGCGAAGGTTTCATTCCGTTTGGATTCCGTTTGGTATTCCTTTTATGCAAAACACTGAAATAGGCAAAAAAACGGAAACTGGCACTGGGCCTTCGGTTAATAGGTTAGTTCCAAAAGTAATATAAAAGAGCATATTAAAGCCCATTAAACATCCAAAATAGATAATATAATAGCATGGAACAATAAAAAATTATAGATACGTTGGAGACGTATCAAGCATCCCCAAGCTTAATTCCTGCTCATCCCCGAGTAGGTAAATGATAAAAACAGAACTTTTTATGTAGAATGCTACCTAGTATAATTTTCAATGTAATTTTCTTTATTGTGGCATGAATGTTCAGATCCGGAAGATTCAAGACAAAAGTTTAATATTGACATAAAAATAATAATACTTCAAGCATACTAACAAAGTAATCATGTCTTCTCGAAATAAAATGGCCAAAGAAAGTTCATCCCTACAAAATCACATAGTTTGGTCATGCTCCATCTTCATCATTGCTTCAGCTAGTAATTGGTTCACAAACATACATTTTTTCCATTGCATTCGAGACAAAGGAAACTTAACAGATTCAGAAGGCGATTTTGGCAGGCTTGTATTTTTGGTAGTGGACAGTGTCTCGACCACTGCATCATAACATAAATTAGGAGGGGAACTGAACAGATTAATCAAGAGTTATTGCCATATTACCTGTCCTAGTTTATTGGAAAGAAACAATGGGGGTTGCCTTGCTGTTTTCAGAGTTTGTCTTCTTATCTTCAGCAGCCTGCACCAAATTAACACGCTAGCATTGCTATCATTAGCCAGGTCAGATAATAGGAAAGCAACATTATTGACACAACGAACGTTTGGGCAACCATACCACACCAGCCTACTCCAAATTAACACAATATGGCACATCTATCATCAGCCAGGTAAGGTAATACGAAAGCAACATTGACACAATGAATGAATGGGCAACCAAAGCAGCACTACAATTCAGTAATGTGCATGATATGAGATAGTACACTCATGCAGCTCAGTATGCAAAACTACCAGGCAGTTTTCCTTACAAAAATCAACATTGTCGCCTACATTTTGCTACAACTAAATTTAGATCATATAAAGGTTGGATTCACGCCGATTAACAAAATACATGTTGATGTAAAAATATAGTGATATACAACAGGTACTTACATCAGCATTGGAGCATAGAGAAATCCCGCAAGATACTTTCCTCGAATACGATCCCAGTGCACAAAATCTTCTATCATTTAACCTTATTTTCTAAAATAAAGATGGGTAAGAAACATGTAGAAAATATGATCAGAATGATATAAAATTTCATGATGCGAGGATACACACACGCTTCTTAGAATGGAGTTGACATATTTTTGCTGGACTTGAGCGGAGTAGTTCTTTGGCCACTGGAATCTGCTTATTATCAGTAGGAGTTGGGTTTCTCTGTGCTGGAGCAGTGTCTATGAAAACTGGAGTTGGTTTACTATCTCCTGGCATTTGGATCTTTTGCAAAGACCTGGTTTGTAACCCTTCAGATTCTAACATAGCCTTCTTCCCCTTGCATGCCTTATATAGAAGAATGGTGCTTCAATTATAAAACATGCTACAACAGAGATGGAATAGGTACTGAAGAATAGAAAGGCATGACATATTGACATGTATTCCCTCCATCCGGAAATAAATGGATGGGTCTAGGCGTATTTCAGTTCTAGATACATCCATTTTTATCCATTTCTGCGACATGTAATCCGAATGGAGGGAATATGATGTAAGAGCTAGGGATACGACAAGACAACAGTGTAAAAAACACTACTTGAATGTAAAACTGTATGCTAGCGGAATAAATATAGAAAAAAACTAAGGCAACATATGCGTGTATGATTGGGAAACTAAGATGGCATTGCAACAGACCACTAGAACAACACTTCAATGTAAAAAAGAACATGGTGTATGGTAGACAGATGAAGTACATACTGATGAATAACAATGCATAAGATATTCAGAAGCATAATGTCCAAACTAAGCAGATGGCATTGCGATAGAGTAGAACGACAGTACTTGAATTTCAAAACATGTTATCATGAATGGAATAGGTACTGAAAACAGGAAGGCATGCCATATTTACATGCATGATCTGCAGGCTAAGCACAAGGCATTGCAACAGAGTAGATGCACTCCAGGACATTATATGCATGCTGTACCCATATCACGGGCCAAATTAGAGCAAGGAACTTGTGGGGTGAATAGGATTCATCATCTTTCTGCAAGTCTTGTGAAGAATTGCCTTTACATATTCCATCATATTGGATATCATTGACGTCAAGTTTGTTGGCCATTACATTGCTCCGTGAGGTTCTTGTGGATAAATCAGTGTGTGCAGTTATATCTGACATGCATGGAATACAACTAGTAGTTAGATTTATGTAATGAGTGCATGTAGTAGATGACATAAATAGTAGGACTGGGTTAACTAGCTGCAACAGGTCTCAAAAACTAAAGGGAGAACACAGATGAAAGCTACAAAATATGTATCATTTGTACTCGAGATCAACTAGATGGCACACAAAGTATTAAAGAACAACATAGGTAATACTAGAAGTGGTATAATACTATAATCACCAGCCTGTGGGATAGCATTGGATGATGGATGATAACTATGGAACAACGTTACCTAAAGAACAAGTATCTTAGCTGAACTACAGAACATCGTTAACTCCTGAACAAGAGCCATAAGAGATCAGCATGAACATACAGTGAAATGTGATAATCTATTTTCCATGCTTAGATGAATAACAAAGCCATAAATATTGCACACAAGTAAGATGAGGGTACAACCTCTCTGGCTGCCATCCATAGGAGTGAGCATCATGTGCTGACTTGTCGATGGCCCTGCAGTTGTTGTGGCTGTCCATGTCGGGCACGCGCATTCGATGCAGGGAACTGTTGGGTGGGGACTATAGCTCCCTTCTGGTGTATGCTTCCCTTGTTGGAGTAGCTGCGGTGAGTCAGAAGACGGTGTGGTTGAAGATGCAGAAAACGCATAATGTTAAGAACGACACATCTCTCTGATCCGAAGAAATACCCTAAGAGATCAACAGCAAGGAACGAGAGTGGTCACACATCTGTTGACTGAAGACTAAATCGGGGTCACAAGATTTTATTTTGTTTTGGTACTGTCCGATCTACGCCGGATGGCTTGATGGCCATCTTGTGCCTCCCGGTGATACGTCTCCAACGTATCTATAATTTTTGATTGTTCCATGCTATTATATTATCCATCTAGGATGTTTTATATGCATTTATATGCTATTTTATATGATTTTTGGGACTAACCTATTAACCTAGAGCCCAGTGCCAGTTTTTGTTTTTTCCTTGTTTTTGAGTTTTACAGAAAAGGAATACCAAACGGAGTCCAATTGACGTGCCAATTTTTGACGATTTTTTATGGACCAAAAGAAACCCCCGGAGTGAAAGAGTTGGGCTAGAGGAGTCCCGAGCCATCCACGAAGGTGGGGGCGCGCCCTACCCCCCTGGGCGCACCGCCCTATCTCGTGGATGACTCGGAGATCCCCCTGACGTGAGACCTACGCCAAAAATTCCTATAAATACCCAAACCTCCAGAAAATAACCTAGATCGGGAGTTCCACCGCCGCAAGCCTCTGTAGCCACCAAAAACCAATCGGGACCCTGTTCCGGCACCCTGCCGGAGGGGGTTCCCTCACCGGTGGCCATCTTCATCATCCCGGCGCTCTCCATGACGAGGAGGGAGTAGTTCACCCTCGGGGCTGAGGGAATGTACCAGTAGCTATGTGTTTGATCTCTCTCTCTCTCTCTCGTGTTCTTGATTCGGCACGATCTTGATGTATCGCGAGCTTTGCTATTATAGTTGGATATTATGATGTTTCTCCCCTATACTCTCTTGTAATGGATTGAGTTCCCTTTGAAGTTATCTTATTGGATTGAGTCTTTAAGGATTTGAGAACACTTGATGTATGTCTTGCGTGGGATACCCGTGGTGACAATGGAGCATCCTATTGATTCACTTGATGTATGTTTTGGTGATCAACTTGCGGGTTCCGTGACCTTGGGAATCTATGCATAGGGGTTGGCACATGTTTTCGTCTTGACTCTCCGGTAGAAACTTTAGGGTACTCTTTGAAGTTATTTGTGTTGGTTGAATAGATGAATCTGGGATTGTTTGATGCATATCGTATAATCATACCCGTGGATACTTGAGGTGACATTAGGGTTTTGGTTGATTTGTGTCTTAAGGTGTTATTCTAGTATGAACTCTATGATAGATCGAACGGAAAGAATAGCTTCATGTTATTTTACTACGGACTCTTGAATAGATCGATCAGAAAGGATAACTTTGAGTTGGTTTCGTACCCTACAATAATCTCTTCGTTTGTTCTACGCTATTAGTGACTTTGGAGTGACTCTTTGTTGCATGTTGAGGGATAGTTATATGATCCAATTATGTTATTATTGTTGAGAGAACTTGCACTAGTGAAAGTACGAACCCTAGGCCTGATTTCCTAGCATTGCAATACCGTTTTTGCTCACTTTTATCATTAGTTACCTTGCTGTTTTTATATTTTCAGATACAAATACCTATATCTACCATCCATATTGCACTTGTATCACCATCTCTTCACCGAACTAGTGCACCTATACAATTTACCATTGTATTGGGTGTGTTGGGGACACAACATACTCTTTGTTATTTGGTTGCAGGGTTGTTTGAGAGAGACCATCTTCAACCTACGCCTCCCACGGATTGATAAACCTTAGGTCATCCACTTGTGGGAAATTTGCTACTGTCCTACAAACCTCTGCACTTGGAGGCCCAACAACGTCTACAAGAAGAAAGTTGCGTAGTAGACATCAACCGACTGACACTGTTCGAAATCTTCCCCGAAGAGCCAACGACCACCGGCAGAGCAGCCTGCCTCCACGTCCATGACTGCGAGAGCTCCGACCAAAACCCCGCGCCCCACCCCACCGCAATGTCATGGTTGTGCCGCCCCCGGCCAATCCACAAAGACTCGCCGTCATCCAGATCCGGCGGCGGCAGTACCTTCAACCCACGCAACTCTAAGATAGCCATCTAAGCGCTGCTTCTGCGACGAACTTGCGCCCCCGCACCCTTATGTTACACACCAGCCAACCGGCAGCCTAGGAGCTCCGCCCCCTCGAGGGGTGCTGCTTCCCATTGGGAATCGATTGGACCACAATAAATATTTAGACAACTGACGCCTGAATAAAGTGATTTGAGATGAGGGTGCGACCTATCTGGCGGACCGGTGAAGTAGGCAGCTCCAGCTACCGAGTCGGTGAGGCCGGCGTGGTTGCGGTGGCTACCGGCGGCAGGGAAGCAGAGATGTCGCGATGGTTGACGGCAACGGGAAAGTAGCGCCGGGGCTCTGGACGGATCCGAAGTTGGAGCCGCTCCGGCGCCGTGCACAATGGCGGGGGTGAACCGGCTCCGGTACGGTTCATGCGACCATCGTCGAGGCAGCTCCGGCATCACGGAGTAAGAGGCACACAACCCAGTGCACGACGACAAATGGACAGCGTCTCCGACATTAGGGAGGAGGCGGCTGTGAATTTGGTGCGGTGGGGGGCGCCTTGGAGGAGGGGCTGAGGTTTCGCGGCTGGGGAGAAGGGAGCTTCCGGGGAGAAGGTGATTTGGAACCCACGAGGTATGAATGGGGAATTGGGAGGGGGAACCATATCTTAGGGACGCATTTGTCTGAAATGTGTGTGTGTGTGGGGGGGGGGGGGTTACAGTTCTACCCCTGCCTTTAGGCTTCTCGGCTTGGGTCTGTGTACTAAGGGTCGGGGATAGTAGAGTAACTTTGCTTCTCCCAAATAGTGGGCGCGAGCGATTTCGGGCGAGGAGGGCGTGTTTTGAAATAGTGGGCGCGAGCTATTTCGGGCGAGGAGGGCATGTTTTGAAATAGTCGGCACGAGCAATTTCGGGCGAGGAGAGGGTGTTTTGCCGACCATGGTTTATGAATTATTTAGCACATGTCATTTCGGCCGAGGAGAAGGCGTGCTTGGATGAAGTTATGAACCTACCCTCGATGTACAACGGGCCAATTGATGTGTGTCCCACATAGGCCGGTAATTTCGCGTCTCCCATTTATTTGCTCGGGCGAATTCCACCGAGCAGAGGGTGTTTAACGGTTCGTTCAAATTTTGTGAGAACGAGCATCCACGTCTACCTTACCAAGTCGATTCGAATCAAATTTTGAAATATTAGCTTGCCACTTCTTTTTTAGATGGAGAGATGATGCTCGGGAGTAATGTGTTTTTACATGCTCGTTGCTAACGATTTACTATATGACAAATAGTTGACCCACTCAAAACGGGAATCAAACCCAAAATGAAATATCTCGATTCAAGAAATAGCTCGTTCACCGGGTCAAAATAGTGAACTAAATCCAAAATTGAACACCTCAATCGAGTAGCATGTTGTACAGTATTAAAGTATTCCATGAACATGTTGAAAGTCAAATTAATGAACTTGTTTGATATACGCATATCTCCGTTCATGTGTGGATTGCAGACAACATGTTCTCCAATTTAAATATTTGAATGCAAGTTTATATCGAAACATGGTTTATATCAGTCTTTGATGCATAAAATGCGACCTCCTCCTCTCCCGGACTCCTGCTCTCTCTCCCGCGGACAATCTTCAATTCTGTCGCACGCATGCAACACACAAACCTTGTTGGTCCCTCTCCCTCTCTCTCCATCTCTCTCTCTGTGTGTGTGTGGGGGGGGGGGGTCTTTCTAGTTCGCATGCAAATATACTCCATCTATAGGTCTCTCTCGCATACTATGTATGATTCTCTAGTCCAAGCTAAATATCTTGGGTGCACTCATCGTACGCACACAAATTCCTTGGCTCGTTGCCCGTAACTCTCTCACGCACCACTCTATCGTCTCGGAGCTCTTCCCTCTGTCTCACACTCTCCATCTCCCTGGGTCACACATACACATGCATATCTCACTCGCCCTCGATAGAACCATCTAAAACTCTATCTCTCTCCCTCGTTCTCTCTCCATCTCTCTCTCTCTCACACACACAATCTCATGCCTAGCCAAGTATGGTGGTCTCTCACTCAATTGTAGGCACACGCAGTCCCCCCTATATGTATATGACTAGCTAATTCTTAGTCTCCATCACAAACATGTGCATGGTCTATCTCGATTTCTCTCGGGGCATCTTTCTATCGCGCACGCACCTTGTCCCTCGATCTCCCACCCATATAGTCCCCTCACGATCTCGAGGGGATCTCTCTATCACAAACACACCCTCTCTCCCTCCCCATGCGTCCATGTTCTCCATGCGTCCCTCTCGACCTTTGTTCCTTGTTGGCCAGACCTCTATTGGACATGAGCTATAGGGGTGTCTCTCTCCGTTGCAAACAATCACGCACTAGCTATCTTCGTGTATCTCCTCACCTCGCTTTTCTATCTCGGAGATGCATGTGTGATATGTTTGCATAAGGAACGAACAAACACACACTCTCTCTAATTTATCGTTTGTTGTCCCTTTCTCTTTCACATACATACTCTTTTTGCACACTCACTCATTCTCCTTCACACGCACTTGATCTCTCTGGACTTAGGAACTCTCTTTGGTCCATAGCATATAGATTTATTGAAAAGTCAAAAATCACGAAGTTTGACCATGTACGTGGAGAAAAACATTTACATCTAGAACGGCACACATATACCATTAGATTCATCATGAGATGTAGTCTCGTATGATGTATCTTTGGTATTGTAGATAGAAATAACGTTTGCGTAAACCTGGTCAAAGTTTACAAAGTTCGACTTCTGAAATTTTTATATGCACTGCATTATCGAGCGGATGGAATATCTCTTTCCGCTCTCAGCTATCTGACGCACCACTCAGCCTTATCGGAGCTCCTCTATCTCTCTCAAACTTTATGTCTCCCTGGTTCACACATACACATGTCTCGCTTGTGCTACATAGACCCATCTAACACTCTCCACCCTTGTTCTCTCTCTATGAGACACGCACCCCCCTAAGTACCATAATCCCTCACTCCATCATAGGCACACGCACTCCCCCCTAAGTATGATTATCTCTCACTTGCCATCAGGAACACACGTATTGTCTCCTTCCATCCATACGTCTATCTCGATATCTCTCGGGGTATCTTCTATCATGCACACACCTTGTCACTCGATCTCCCACCCATGTAGTCCCATCACAATCTCCAGGGGATCTCTCTATGACAAACATACACTCTCTCCTCCCCATGTCTGCATTTTCTCCGTACGTCTCTCTCGACCTCTCTTCCTTGTTTGTCAGACCCCTCTTAACCACGTACTAGGGGTCTTTCTCTCTCGGTTGCAAACAACCACACACTATCTCCTCACCTAGCTTCCGTTGTCGAAGATGCATGTGTGATATGTTTGCATAAGACACACACGCTTTTTCTCTACTTTTATCGTGTGTTGTCCATGTCTCTTTCACACACGCACACACACTTTTTTCAGTCACTCTTTCTATTTCACACACACACACACTCTCTCTCTAGTTAGGTACTCTCTCACATCCATAAGCATATGGAGAAAACATTTACATCTGGAACAAACATTAGATTCATCACAACATGTACTTACTTCATACTATCATTTATCTTTGGTATTGTACATATAAGTAATTTCTTTATAAACTTGGTCAAAGTTTCAAAAGTTTGACTTAAAAAAATGTTGGCACTACATTATCGAATGGAGGGAGTAGCTCTTTCTCTCTCTCTCTGCTATCTTTCACGGGCCTCCCCTCTCACTCGAACTCTCTATGCCGACGGATTATACGGTCACTGTGTCAGCGTATAGCTCCGTATATTGTTTAGTCGACCGGTCAACCAGTCCACATGCTGTCTTGTCAGCTTGTGTTCTCTATCTTCGTGCGCTGGCCCATGTGGCAGTGGGTGAAAATAAGTAAATTAGAGGCCCATCTGACACACGGTGAAGTAAACAAAGTTGAAACCACTCGGGGTAGCACCCGCACGCTAGTAAATTGAGGGCACACTTCTTCCGCGTGAAGGACACACTCATGCACAATTCACCACTGCGCGGCGGCATGCACAGAAGGACACACTCGCGCACACCCAGCAGGCCAGCACACAACACACACCAGCACATGTGTACTCCTGCGTCACTGCCGACTGAGATGGACGGCGAGGCAGCCAAGAAGCGGAGGTGGCTCGAGCCAAAACCGCATCCGGCGAGCCTGGACTTCATCAGCAGCCTCCCCAACGACATGCTGCTCGTCGTCATCGGCCTCCTCCCCACCAAATCTGTAGTGCAGACCGCCCTGCTCTCCCGGCGGTGGCGCCCCTCTGGCGCCGCGTCCCCCTCAACCTCACCATCGACAGCTGCCTCTGCGACGGGGATTGCAAACGCATGGCCGCAGTCTCCAATATCCTTTCCTCGCACCCTGGGCCAGCTAGACGCATTGACATCCGCATGTTTAGTACCAACTGCAAGGTCCAAGCCAAGTTCGACGAGTGGTTCTTATCCCCCGCCCTCGATCAGCTCGAGGAGCTCAGCTTTGAAGTTGGAGGATGTCGCTATCTGCCGGCGTCCATGCTGCACCTCACGCCAACGCTGCGCCGCGCCAACTTCAGCTCCTGCTATCTTCCCCAGATTAATGGCCCGCCCGCCCTTCTTCTCCCTCAACTCAAGCAGGTCGACCTAAAGTAACGAAAGTTCTTATGTAAACTTCCTAGTAATTCCCTCTTTGTAGGTGCAACATTACTCTTAACATTTGTAATATTAGTTTGAAACTTGTAATATTGCCGTGTCCTATTCCCGCGTTTTCAAAATCCTGCGAATACAAGAGGTCCTGAGTTGGTGATGATGTTGTGCTTGCCATCTTTCACCAATAGCCGTCTGATCTGGATCTGACGCATACAAACCAAACTTCTGCAGTTTTGCAAAAAGATGCCCGCACTTGTTCCCTATTTACAAACAACTCCTTGTCTCTCACAATCAGCCTTATCTCCTCCCCACCACATCTAGAAGGCCATGGAAAAATCTGGCGCGATGGCCGCTGCCGGCGCCGTCCACCCCCAATCTTGATGTTCCGTGCAATGCACGGGCATCTACGCACGGGAAATTATGTCAAACACGACTAGTTGTAAGCAGGCTAGCTCTACAGCCATGA
The DNA here is from genome assembly GCF_018294505.1 of Triticum aestivum. Taxonomy (NCBI): domain Eukaryota; kingdom Viridiplantae; phylum Streptophyta; class Magnoliopsida; order Poales; family Poaceae; genus Triticum; species Triticum aestivum. The sequence goes on along the minus strand of NC_057811.1, from coordinate 335,441,692 downwards.
TGATAGTGACTGCAGGCGGTGAGGCTGACTATGGTTTGCCGAACACGGCGCCTACACTCAGGTGTCATCTCCTGCGCAGGGTCTTGTCACTTCACTATGAGGAGCAACACGTAATAATTTGACCAACGGGTAGTACAGTACTACTACATTGCTAGTACTACTACTAGTACTAGCACCACCGTCTGGATTTAGTAGTACTACCACGTCCATCTGGATTTAGTATTTGACTCGCAATATCTAGTAATGCATGTCACAAAAAATGTACTACTCCCTCTGTAAATAAATACCTTGTGTATTGTTTTATTCCTTCCAGTAGATGGCTCAAATCTGAAGTCTCATCAATGAGACTACTATTGTACTCACCGAGCGCTCAGCTTGGTAAGCTACCAACAAAAAGTTGCAATCAAAGACTACTATTGTACTCCCTCCGCACTGGTGCATTAGTCACGTTACGAAAACCAAATAGTAATCCCAAAACTTTTAGGCGCGATGCATTAACTACTCACCTCGTTCCCTGTTTTTTGCCACGAAAAAAGAAATCACCCAATACAAGACGTGGGGTGCGTATGCATCCAATGACTTGAGACTACTCCCTCTGTCTAGGTGTATAAGTCATCTTACAGCAAGTGAAAACGAGGAGTGGGCTCTCATGCAAGAGCCTAGCTATATGCGGATTCCTAGGCCGATACAATAAATATGAAGAGAGAGAGAGAGAGAAGATGAGAAAAAGCAGTACTCTTATAGCCAGCCTTATAGCTAACCTTATTGTATGAGTGGCTACAAGTGATGGCTCTATATGACATGGCAACATCATATAGCCAGCAGCTGGCTATACTATTAACCATGCTCTTAGGTTGTGCACCGTAACCCAAGACGAAGGGGAAAGTGAGAGAACTTATTGTCTTTTTGCTAATTAATAGCATTACATGCAATGAACTTATAATAGTGTCATGCATATGACACTAGTCTAAGTTACTACCTTCATAGTGCAAAGTAACATAGTAGTAGTGTCATAGATGGCTTCATTTATTAGCTTGTAGACTCATCTTTTCTTGGAAAATGCTATGTTATAGTAACATATTATGTTACTCTAAACACATCTCTCCTCATTAAATACATGCCACATAAGCAAACTTGTCTTGGAATGCGGTATGTTACTTGCTAAGTTACTCCCACTATGACTAGCCTTAGCACAACATTATTGGTTACGTGCATTAACATTTTATTAGTTAAATCAAAGGTCAAGACTTGGCGCAAAATGCAAAGGGGACCAATAAACCAGTAAACATCAAAGTTCTCTCATTTGGCCCCAACTAGAGGTCCGGTGAGATGACTATACTGCACCGACACGGAGGGGGACGCGGCTTCATTGACTTACTGCACCTGCCTTTAGGTGTATGACACATGGGCCCAACAGGTGGCTGGCCCACATGTCATACAACCAAAGGCAGCGGAGCTCAGTCCCACAGGGACGCAGCTTCATTGCCTTACTGCACCTACCTTTGGTGCATGATAGGTGGGCCCAACTGGTGGCTGGCCCACCTGTCATACTGCCAAAGGAAGGTGCAGTAGAGGGCCGAGGAGTAGATGGCCAACACACATGTCGCAAGATCAGTTGACTAGAAGCTAGTCCCATGGAGGCGATGAGCGCGAGCATCAGCCGGCTGTGCCAGATGGTCCATGACGCCGGCCTGCGGCCCGGCATCGAGGAACGTCTCCAGGTCGTGCTTGAGGCCACTAGGGCGAGAGGCCGCTTGGACGACAACTTCGTCTCCTTGTTCGACGAGGTCCTCGTCGGCTTCCTCGACAAGTTCACCGTCATCAAGAAGCTCGCGGATGACCTTGACGTATGCCTCCAGCCCACGCGCCCAGGCTCTGCGATGCTCCCCACCCTCAACGCCCTCTATGGTGACAACCTCTTCGACGCACTGGTGGCCCTGCGACTGCCCGCCGTCGCACCGGAGAAGGTCCAGCTCGAGGTCGCGCTTGCCGTGCAGCGCCTGGCGCAGCAAGACACCGTCGACATAATCACCCACGTCTACGTGCAAATCGTCCACAAGGACTACTACGTGCAAGAGGAGGACGATAGGTCGCTGGCCTTCTTGGACCGTAGGGCAACCTTGGACGACATTGTTCAGAAGCACGTTGAGCTCGCCGCCAACGCTGCTGCTCCTCACACGTCGGTTGGCGACCCGGCGCACTAGGGCGTGAGGATGTCGTTGATGGATCCATATGTATCTTTATCTTTCTATCAAATCCATGTAGTAGTATATGGTACTACTAGTAATTATCTTACCTTCCGCATCAACTTCATAATTTTTGTACGTACTCCATGCAGGAACCGCGCCAGAACCGAACTTCTCATTACTCTAGGGAAAATCGTTATTTCTATCTATCGGTCGCGCCATGGAGCAGAACCAAATTTTACAAGTTACAAGTTCAAAATGAAAAGTCTGCCGTGTTCGCGTCGCACCCCCACATGGTTGGTCCGGCACGCCGCTCAAGGGGGAATGCGTGCTGTGTTGCATTTTTACTTACAAGTGGGACCGTAGTTGAGCAAACCGACTATCGGCAAACCCCCACCCCTCGCACCGCACAATGGCTGAGAAAACAGGAGGGAGAAGAGATGGCTGTAGCACGGACTCCAAGAAAATTGGTGTCAGATGGGACTCGTGTGGGTGGCGTGTGTCGTACTGCTAGACATGAATGCTAGTTATGGCCCATGCCACCCCACTATATTGAGCCCATATCGAGGTGCTGGTTACGTAGAACAAATTTCCTGGAGTCCGTGCTCAGCCCTCTTCTATCTCTCTTCTCAGCCAGCCAGCAGACGCGCAGAGCCCATCGTCTATTTGCTCACATGCGGTCCCACATGTCAGTGAAAACGCAAGAGGACCCACTGAACCTGCACATCTTTCACCTCGACGTGCTGGTGATGAAAAACAAATCCAATAAAGATCTTCGGTGGCCGCTTTTGGAGTTACTCAAGAGTAGTAAGATTCTATTTACAGTTTAACCCAAGATGCACATCACGTGGCTTCAACTAGCACTCCATTTTCTTGCATGACACGACCTGGATGCTGGATGTCCCACATGTTAGCAAAAGGAGGAAGAACTCGACCAAATCTTCTCCACATTTAGACCGGAGGAGTAGGAAACACGGCAAGCCCAGTGACTACATCATACTACGTACAAGCCCACCTCACGTAGTCATGCTATCACCATATTTCTCGGCCTCTGTGCGACACCTAGCTCTAGTTGATCTAACTAGAACTAACTATTGTGCTAGCATACTCCAATATTGGTTGGCTCTATGTGATGTGGCAACTTCATATAACCAGATGCTGGCTATACTACTACAACACTAACACTCCAAGAAGTGAGTTGAAAACTATTCATAAATTGAGTTTATAACATGCATATGCAAATGTACCATTCATTACATATAAAAAGTCATCAACACACAATGACAACGAGGATACATGTTAGATTATAGATTAGTTCCAACAAAACATTCTAGTAAATACTAAAGTTTTCATCACACAACAAATAACAAGCAATGAAATGAACTTCAACTCAACCAATCCTCGGCGTTGGAAACACTTGCTTCGAACCAGAAGAGTTTCTCTGGGAAGGGCCAGCTACTGTCAATCTCGAGACCAACACATGACTAATCATCCAGGCTGAAGCAGCCTATTTCATGACCCATATTGTGATAGCCACGGTAGGGAACCATAGCAATGTCTAAGGTATAGATACAGTTGCTTCTCATAAATGGTAGTAACATTGTGTCAACAGTAGCTGGATCACCTTTCACCATCATTGCATAGTTTTGTCCAAGGAAGAGCGAGTTACCTCCAAGAGTATCAATACTAAACCAGGGAGAAGGTGTTGGCGCTAGCACAGTAGTATCCATCCCGAATACCCTGCAACGGATGTTGGAATAGGTCCGGAGAGTGCGACCATGGGAGACGACACCTGCTTCCTTAGTAACATCAGCAGTGCCCTGTATACAGACAAGAAGAGGTGATCCATCGGAATAAGTTTCCAGGCGCCACTGAGTATATGGGTCCTCATGCTCGTGATCATCATCATCGTCATCTCCCCCTTGGTTATAAAATTTTTCAAGTATAGGTGGTGGAATGTTCACAGGACCTTGGAAACACAAGAAGGTTAACTAGTAAACGGAAACTAGCTAACCCACATGCATGTGGATGAAACAATTATATTTACGGTGGAAGACAAACGTACCGAAAGCATCAGGATTCCATGCAAAAACAGTGCCACGAGTGGTGGCAGCAAACACGAGACCCTCGTATTGAATTGCATCACAGTACTCATCCGTGTATTGAGCAATATCCATCGAGGCGTGGAAGTAGGGACGGCAACAAGCTTGTCGAAGATAGCAACAACTTCATAGTTCGTGTAATCCCAAGAGCGGTCAGGAACTCGACAAATTGCTATGTTGCGTAGACAACAGTCACCATGACCGTAGTTGAACATACGTAGAATACCGGTGTGCTCAACCTCTAGGCAGTCTGAGATTTTCGGAAGTGGAACATGGTGACGAGTGTACACGTTCACAAGTTCCCACTCGCAGTTGTACCCAATATAAACTACCCAATCTCCATTTGTGCCTGCCCAAGCCTTACCCTCAAGCGTTGGCTTCTTAACATCACACGTATCATTATCAAGCGGCATCAACTTGCACAAGGCAAGGCTTGCATCGTCCGCGCGCCAGTGAGCAGGGTCACGGTGAAGAAGATAGGGGAGATCAAACCACTCCTAGACCCTTGGGTTCTTTGTAATGATGTTATTAGTTAAGTCGAGAATGTTCTTGAACGAACCTGCCATGCTAGCCGAGGTGATGACGTCACACCGATTAATGAGTTCCTCCACCACGTCATCTTTCAGATCGGGCAAGAATAACGGGGTCGTTTCCTGCCTGTTCCCTCCATGGAGAAGACTATCGAACAATGGCAGAAGGAAGGGTGAAGGAAAATGGAGGAGGGAGGAAGAGCGTGCGACAACAGTTCCAAATCGAGAGGGAAAGGCGAAGAGGCGGTGGATGGTTGTCACGATACACGAAGAGGCGCCCCGGCCTACATAGACGTCTGTTCGGAAATTGTACAAAAGGACTCGCCGTCGTCTCACTGACATGTTGGAACGGGACCACATGTCAACGAAGAGGCTAGTGGGGAGCGGACGGTTGCCACAGAGGTCACACACTGACGACAAGGCCGTCTTGTTAGACCTAGCGCCCGCGTGGCAGGGCTTCCGTCCCCCACACGAGCGAAGCCACTTCGCACCACCACACAATTGGTCCACCGCGCCGCTAGGCCAACTCTAGCGCGTGCAGCTCAGACGCGCGCTCGCTCAGCCCCCTTTCCCTCGACGCCCCCGAGCTACCCAACCACAGCTACGTGTTTTGCGCACCTGGCGGCCGGATTTGGAGCTGATCCGGTCGGGATTGAGCTCGCCCAGCTGTGGGAGGGCACGCCACGCCATGGACTGGCCGGGCACCGGGCCGGAAGGCCCCGACAAGACCGCATGCAGGTACTGACTCCTCCTCTAGCCGCTCGGATCTACACCATCGGTGGTCTGCCGGCAGATACATGAATGGCGGTCGTTCGGGCTCGGTAATGGCCCAAAAGCTCATCGGTGCACCGTTTCCACTCATTATGTGCGACGATTGCCCAAAGAAGGTCGTGCACTGCGTGTCTACAACACCGGAACATCCCGGATGTGTGTTCATCAAGTGCTGAACCGATGGGGTATGTGCTACTTTAGCTTCGGTTGTGCTCCCAGATTAGACTAGTTGTGCTAACTTAAAATTTTATTGTGTAGAATGGATGCATGTTTTGGTATTGGGAAGGAGAGTACATCGATATATTAATAGAGCGCAATTTAGTAGATGTTCTAGCACTTTTAGCTAGCATAGAGGCTAGAGATGAGACTATTTCACTTGTTCATAGAATAGAGGCTAGACATGAGACTAGATGTGAGGAAGCACCGTCTACTTCTTTACACTCGAAGAAGAAAGAAGCACGCAAGATCGAGCCTCCGCAGATCAACAATGAATGCATTGAGAAGGCACTAATCAAACTTACATGAGCAGTTATGGAAGTTGGATATCTTCTAAGATGTATTCTTGTGGTTATTGTTTTCGTTGGTCTTGCTTTTCTAGTCAAAATTTGGTGATGTATTTCCGTGTACCAAAAATAAATGATGAAAAAAAGATATGTGTTTGCAAAGAAAAATGTACGCGGCCGGGATGCGTCCGCGCGTTGGGCGCACGGCCACCGCATCCGAGAAATGGCCCGGACACGACCCCATTGCCCTGCCCAAGCGGACAGAATCTGGGCAAAACGGACATCCGTTTGGGGTCATGCGTTGGAGTTGGCCTTACAAGTGGGACCGCAGTTGAGGAAACTGACTATCGACAAACCCCCACCTCGCCCGCCGCGCGATGGCTGAGTTAGAGAAATGAGGAGGTTGAAGAGATAGCTGTAGCACGGACTCCAAGAAATATGGTGTCAGATGGAAGTCGTGCTGGTAGCGTGTGCCATACTCCTGGACGTGAATGCTTGTTCTGGCCGATGCCACACTACTATATATCGAGGATTCGAGGTGCTGGTTACATACAGCGAACACATTAACATATGGCCCACCTAACATTGTGGCCAAATTTCCTAGAGTCTGTGCTAGGTTAAAAAGTGTTCTTTGTGAGGGTGGGTGGCTGGTCTCAAGTTTAAAACTTGTTGTATTACGTATATGTAGACATAGAGATAGTGCATCAGTTTTGAACGTTTGAACCCAAACATCAGAATGCAATTTCTACTGGACTCACCCGAGGACCTAGGATGATGGGATTCACAGCTACAGTAAAAACACCCGCCCGACGCGCGAAGCATGTGAAGCTAGTACAAATAGTAGTACTATTGTTGATTGGACTCATCCGATAACCTGTTGCAATGCGCGTACAATTATGTATCCGGAAAATAATTTTTTGCCTTGTCACAACACCCACTCAGAGAAGCGACTCGAAAGCCATTCATAAATTTAGTAAGTTTATCACATGCATATCATTTAGTTACATACAATAGGTCATCAACCCACAATGACAACGAGGATACATTATAAATACTAAAGTTTTCATCATACAACAGATAACAAGCAATGAAATGAACTTTAGCTCAACCACTCGTCGGCGTTGGAAACGCTTGCTTTGAACCAGAAGTGATTCTCTGGGAAGGGCCAGCTACTGTCAATCTCGAGACAAACGTAGGACTGATCATCCAGGCTGAAGCGGCCTATGTCAGGACGCATATTGTTATGGCCATGGTAGGAAACCATAGCAATGTTCGAGGTATAGATACAATTGCTTCTCATAAATGGTAGTAATGTTATGTTAACTGCAGCTGGATCGCCTTTCATCATCATTGAGTAGTTTTTTCCAAGGAAGAGCGAGTTTCCTCCAAGAGTATCAATACTAAACCAGGGAGAAGGTGTTGACGCTAGCACAGTAGTATCCATCCCGAATACCCCGCAACGGATGTTGGAATAGGTCCGGAGAGTGCGACCATGGGAGACAACACCTACTTCCTTAGTAACATCAGCAGTGCCCTGTATACAGACAAGAAGAGGTGATCCATCGGAATAAGTTGCCAGGTGCCACTGAGTATATGGGTCCTCATGCTCATGCTCGTGATCATCATCATTGTCATCTCCCCCTTGGTTAATTTTTTTTCATGTATAGGTGGTGGAATGTTCACAGGACCTTGGAAACACAAGATGGTTAATTAGTAAACGAAACTAGCTAACCCAGATGCATGTGGCTGAAACAATTATATTTACGGTGGAAGACAAATGTACCGAAAGCATCAGGATTCCATGCGAAAATAGTGCCACGAGTGGTGGCACCAAACACAAGACCCTCATATTGAATTGCATCACAGTACTCATCCGTGCACAGAAATTGATTTTTGAGCAATATCCATCGAGGCGTGGAAGTAAGGACGGCAACAAGCTTGGCGAAGATAGCAACAACTTCATAGTTCGTGTAATCCCAAGAGCGGTCAGGAACTCGACAAATTGCTATCTTCCGTAGGCGACAGTCACCATGATCGTAGTTGAACGTACGTACAATACCGGTGTGCTCAACCTCTGGGCAGTCTGAGATTTTTGGAAGTGGAACCCGGTGACAAGTGTACACACTCACAAGTTCCCACTCGCAGTTGTACAACAATATAAACAACCCAATCTCCATTTGCGCCTGCCCAAGCCTTACCCTCAGGCGATGGCATCTTAACATCACACGTATCATTATCAAGCGGCATCCACTTGCACAAGGCGAGGCCTCAGTCGTCCGCGTGCCAGTAAGCAGGGTCACAGCGAAGAAGATAGGGGAGATCAAACCGCTCCTAGACCCTAGGGTTCCTTGTAATGATGTTATTAGTTGAGTCGAGAATGGTCTTGAACGAACCTGCCATGCTAGCCGAGGTGATGACATCGCACCAATCAATGAGTTCCTCCAGCACGTCATCTTTCAGATCGGGGCAAGAATAACGGGGTCGTTTCCGGCCTGTTCCCTCCATGGAGAAGACGATCGAACAATGGAAGAAGGAAGGGTGAAGGAAAATGGAGGAGGGAGGAAGTGCGTGCGACAGCAGTTCCAAATCGAGAGGGAAAGGCGAAGAGGATGTGGACGGTTGCCACGGTACACGAAGAGGCAACGAGCGGCTGACACCAGGGACCTAGCAGCTTGCCCAGTTATTTTTTTGAGTGGCATTTATCTAATTTGTTTTTGAGATGGAAGCAGGGTGTCAACTGGGCTGTGCGGGGCACTCTGGCCTATCTAGACAGCCTTTTCTTTTATGTTTACCACAAGACCAGCCCAGTAATTTTTTTCTTTCTGGAAATGGCTAGCATAGTTTTTTGTCCTTTGTCAAGTAAGTCACTTTGTCAGGCCAGTTGGGCTACAAATCTTTCAAGACGAGGAGAGCTTCATTCGTCTGGCCCAGAAAATGGCCTACCAGTAATTGGAAAAGGGATGTAAATTTTTAAAACACATCAAACCGGCAATTAGTTTCAATTTTTTTTTTCATTTCGAGATTTTAAATTCCATTGATTTTTATGCGTGGACAATTTGTTGGATTTTATATTGATATACATTTGTTTTTAAAATCAGTTTGGATGTGACTCGAAATTTCGGGATTAAAAACAGTTCGGACCGCACCGAAATATGCAAAATTTCGTAAAAATTTTTAACCGTGGCCACAATATGGGCTGTAATGCTAACAAAAAGAACGCAAATGGGCTGTAAATTATTAGAAACAATGGCAGATGGGATGTATGTTGTTTTCCACAGATTTGAGGCTTTCCTAAAAAAAGGTTGACGCACACGCAACGCCGTGTCAATTTAGTCAACACACGAGAGTAGTAACTGTTGGATGTCCATCCAATGGCCGTCGTGCTTCTTCAATCTCTACTCTTCCTGCTCCAGCCGCTCAAAGAACCGCCGGTGGGACTGCCTGCTCCCTCCTCCCGTGGCTGGTTGTGCTGCCGCGCAGGCCTCACCGCCCCACCCTACTCCCATCGCTGGCCTGGCCATCCCTCTACTCACCCACACCTACTGTTATTCTCCAGTGATGGCAGACGAACCAGTAAACCCTCGTACTCCCCTCCGCGTGGGAAACAACTGCCGAGTCTTCCCTGGTTCCATGTTGTTCTGTTCCTAGGACTCGTCGTCTTCCACCACCCAGGTGCTCTCGGCGCGACGTGGTCAACGTGGTCAACGAACGACATCCATCGGAAGTGGACTATACGTGGAGAGCCTGACTGCTGGGTCCATGGCCGCACGCAAGGAAATGCCTCCTTATTACACGTAAAATAATGATTCGTCCACCTGACAACTGGGACCCACCAGAAGGCCCTCTGTATTTCGCGAAAAAATGTTCCCCCCTCTGACAGCTCGGACCCACCAGCTATATCTTCGCACGCAAGGAAGTGCCTCCTTATTACGCAAAAAAATGAATACTCCCCCTACTAGCTGGACCCACCATAGTGGGAGGCTGATTGTGGGCCTACTAAGTTGACGGGGACGGAGGGCTTTGTCAACTTAGTCAATATGAACGATTCCAGCTCCAGTGACCGTACGATGTCCATCCAACGGCTGTAGTGCTTCTTCAACCTCTGGTCTTCTTGCTCCAGCCGCCCAAACCAGCGCCGGTCGTGCCGCATGCTCCTGCCTCCCGTGACCGACTGTGCTGCCGCGGAGGCCTCACCGCCCCCTACTACTCCCGTCGCTGGCCAGGCCATCCTTCTACTCACCCACACCCCCTGTTATTCTACGGTGACGGCAGCCGCACACCGCAGCCGAACCGGTGAAACCTCGTACTCCTCTCCGCGTGGGCATCCACTGTCGCGTCTTCTCCGGCTCCGCGTCGTCCCCTTCCTAGGCCTCGCCGTCATCCACCGCCTTGGTGCTCTCGATGCAGCGTGGTCAACATGGTCAACGAACGACATCCATTGGAAGTGGACTGTACGTGGAGAGGCTGACAGCTGGGTCCATGACCGCACACAAGGAAATGCCTCCTTATTACGTGGAAAATAATGATTCCTCCACCTGACTGCTGGGACCCACTAGCTACATCTTCGCACGCAAGGAAGTGCGTCCATATTACGGACAAAAAAATGATCCGCCCCCTGACTGCTCGACCCACCAGCTACATCTTCGCACGCAAGGAAGTGCCTCCTTATCCTCCCTGACAGTCGGGACCCACCTGGTCGAAGCGTACATAGCGTTGTCATTCTGGTCGCGAACGTGTACGTACATACTGGTCGATCGGTCTGTCTACAGGCTGCAGCGATGAACCATGGCCGAGTAAGGAAGGGCACGTGTCGTAGTAGAGGCGCGCACGTAGCATGTACACATACGTACAACCAGGGTGCAAGAAAGTAAATACGGCCACGTACGTACATACGGGCGGGTCTCGAACGCCTACTCGCGCATACATATGGCCAGGGCTCGTGTACATGGCTGGGTCGGACGGAGAAACTGCATGGTCGTGTTCATCGGGAGCTAACCGGCTTGGATGGAACAGCCGATCGAAACGAGTGCTAGCGTACCGCAGAACGGAGGAAACGGCCTTGTGTTCGATCGGGCACGGTCGAAACGGGATCCTGTTCATCGGGAGGGGTCTGGCATACCGCAAAACGGAGGAAACAGACTTCTCTTGGACCGCTCCTCCACCGGCTACTGTTCAACCAGCCACTGTTCATCCACGGGCTCCTATTCATCCAGCCTCCATCGCTCTTCCACCGGCTACTGTTCAACCAGCCCTCTCCATGGGGTCCTGTTCAACCACCCCTCCACGGGCTACTGTTCATCCAGCCCTCCACCGGCTACTGTTCAACCAGCCCTCCACGGGGACCTGTTCAGCCAGCCCTCCACGGGGTCCTGTTCATCCACCCCCAACCGACTCGATCGGGGTCCTGTTCATCCAGCGACAATTACCTCTACTACCACGGGGTCTTGTTCATCCACCCCCTACCGGGAACTGTTCATCCACCCCCCCCGCCCAACAACGCTCACTGTTCATCAAGAGGCATCATCGATCGGCTTCAGTTAGCAGCAGTAGCAAACGAATCACTCGGGTTCAGTTAACAACAAGGGATCGATCGAGGTTCAGTAACGTAGCTAGTGCAATTGCTCGGGTTCAGTTAGAGCCCAACGCCTCGCTCGGGTTCAGTTAGAGCGCAACGCCTCGCACACACGCGTGTACGTGTACAAGAGAAACACGCAAACCTCTATGCATCGCTCGGCCCCGACCAGCCACCGTAACCAGGAACTCCCCGATATTGTCCTCGCCCTCGCTTCTAGCATGTTTTTTCCCTCATGGATGACCCAAAGAATGTCATGTAGCTACGTCTCCGGCCCGCCCAGGATGAAAAGCCCATTTTCTGTCAAGATTTTTTTGTCATAGAAGTAGGAGCCCACCACATCTATGATGATACCAGGTTTTGTCACAATTATCGTCATAGAAGTGTCATAAGCATGACAGAAAAAAAATGTTCAACCCAAAATGTCACGGATGTGTCTTTTTTTGCAATGTCAGGAGCCGCACCCACTGACGGGGTGCCTCCCTTTCTCGCATAGGAAGGCACACCCGGCGCCCCTCTCAGGCTGGGCTCAGGGGCTCTCCTCTGGAGGGCCTCTAACCTGGCCAACGTCACGAGGGAGGCGCTTGGGCACCATCTGGAAGCATACTTCAGCGCGCGCTTCCGCCAGGAGGATACAAGGTGTGAGGTGCCAGGTGCTCAGGAGTTCATCACCAAGGCAATCAAGGAGCTTCAGGAGGCAAGAGCTATGCGAGACGACCATTTCCCACCACCCGGCGCGGCTCCTTGTCCCGGCGAGGACAGTGAGCTGCGCGTCTGCGTCGACATCCCAGGGCTCAACAGGGCCACATCTCAGGAGCGCTTCTGGCCGTCCCGTGCTGGCTGGTGCGAGCCCCCCCCCACAGCTATGTTCGCACGCCTTTTGGCTTGTCGAACGCGACTACTACATTCCAGCGCCACATGCGGGGCATCCCGGCGGCTCATGAGGCCAGGAACCAGGCGATCCTATTAGAGGAGGAGACGGATCGTCGCGAGCCCCCCCGGGCCCCCCAGAGCCTCCCGAGGTCCGGGGCCTGGGCGGCTCATGAGGAGCGACTTCTGCGACACGCGTCTCCAGCTACTCCAACATCTCTTCAGCAACGGTGCCAGGTGACATTTTCTGGTTTGTTCAGCTGGGGGCGCCCCTCGGGCTGCATTATCCCCAGGCTGCGTGGGCCCGTCCCTGCGGCATATATCGTTTTGCATCTATCAGAACTATCTCTACCCTATCCATGAGTTCATTTATGTTATCACCTGCTTTCCTGGGGTTTTATCGTCCTTCGCAACCTCCCGCATTGCTGACCAGCCTCTTGTTCGTCCCGCAACGGGGGCTACACATGCTGGCACGGCGCTTGTGCTCGGGTCCGTCCCTGCAACGCTGACAAATCTGAGAGATCGAGCTCTAGCTCATGGCCCGCCCCGCACACGTCACCTCACCAGATCCTCAGTGCCTTCATCTTCTTGTGGAATGATCAGCGGTAGGACAGCAAGCACGATTATGAGTTATACTCTCCTCTCAGACTAACCCGCAGGAATCCCTGGAGTTTAGCTACGGGCGGCCCCGCCGGCCGTCCCCTTTTCACGCAATTCTCTTGCACGTTAAAGGGGTGGCTCCTGAGCATCGCATCTCAGGAGCTCCTACTGACTCTCCAGCCCTCACCCCCTAGCCTTGACCACGGCATCGCAACCTAGCATACCAGTAGCGGCTGAGCCTCGCTCGAGGGTCGAGACCCGGGGATGCAGAGCACCTAGATGAGTGCAGAGAAGGGGAGGTCGGCATGAGCTCTACCTGGAAGCATCACTGCCAACGCACGATCAGGCGTTGCGTGAAGGAAACACCTCAGGATTACTAAGATAAGTCACCCACACATATCAGAATGAACCTCATCGTCCGGTATTTTGATTCTCGTAATCTCGCTCCGGCAATACCGCTTCCCTTTTCGGCCTCCAGGGAGCTGCTTGCACGCCAAAGGGGACCTCTTGAGCATCGCACCTCACGAGCTCTTACCGAGCCTCGGTCCGCTCACCTCCAGGCCTTGACCACGGCATCGCGACCTGGCATACCAGCGACGGCTGAAGCCTGCCTGGGGACTGGGACCTGCCGGAGTAGAGCACTAAGCTACCACGAGAACGGAAAGGGGGAACCATGCCGGAGCAAGACGCGCGGCTGCAACACCATACTAGGAATAATAAACATTGGAGCAAAAGCATCAGGACTCTTTACATACCCCCATGGGGTTTGTCACAATTCCGCGCAGGGAAACAAAGGAAGGAAACTTTGAAGGACCCCGGCCGCTGGGCATCACCAACGACGCCGAGCGAACACCGCTGCCGCGCTCCGGGAACGACGAGAGCTTGGCGGCACGTAGCTGTCGTTGCTGGACTCCGGAGAATCGCTGGGCTCGGGAGAGTCGCTGGATTCCCAAGAGCCATCACTGCTGCTGGAGGAGCTGCCCGCGAGGCCGGAGGCGGGCTCGACGCCCGTGGCCGCGCCACGCGGGTTGCTTCCCACGGGGCAGCACTCCAGACGCTGGCCCTCCTCGTCGAAGACCTTGAAGAACAACGTAGAGGCGCCATCGTACTCAAAGTGGATGGCGAGGGCCCCCTCTGGATGGCAGGCGCGGGCGACCTCGCCCCATCCTTGGGTCATGAAGACATCGCCCGGGGGCACGACCTCAACCTCTTCCCCCATGGCTAGGCTGCAACACCCGGCGTGCTGCACCCACATCTCAAGTGGCCCCCTCGACGACATCTCCTCGGCGAAGAATCTTGGGAGCCGAATCCACATGCGCGGCGGCATTGCCGCCCACACCACGAACTCGCGCGAGGTGCCCTCACCCTGGGTTCGCGGGTCGGCCGGCCGCATGGCCTCGGCCAGTGCACCATGTCCCTGGCCCGCATGGCGCTGGGCATTGCTGCCCTATCCAGAGCCCCGCGCGTGGGCGTACAAAGGGAGGGGGAAGCCAGGCGGAGGTCGCTCGTGCCAAGGCCGCGCCGCCTTATGCCCTTCGCCGGCATCATGGCGGCGGCCGAACCTCTTCTTCAGCAGGAGTGGCCCCGGCTCCTCCCGAGGGGTTTTTCCCTTCTCCGCCACAGAGAATCTCCTAATCGGTGCCATGGATGCTGCGGCAAGATGGCGAGACAAAGAAGAAGAAGATGGAGACAGGCGAGGGGGCTCTGCCCCTCCCCTCATTTATAGCCGAAGGGAGGCCAACCGTTGGCCTCCATGATCCCACACAATGATGGTTTTTCTCTGCATGTAGCAGAGTCTCGTCAACTCGAACGAATATCAAGGCTGCATGGGGAAGCGGAGATGCCCACGTCCCATCAATCGCCACGTGCCGACAAAGGCCGTAGGCGTTTAGGGCCCGCGGCGCTCCGCACTTACCCTTTGGCTTCGCCTCGAAGCCAAATCCGGGCGCGCCTTGGGCCCGGGGGCTACTGTCGGTATTCTAGGAATGGGGGTACCCAGACTTGCCTACCTGCGGCCCACGGCGTGGCTCCATCAACGGCCTGATACGGCCCAACTTCAACATCAACAACTCAAGACCCTCGCGAGGGGCCAAGCCTCGCGAGGCGGACGACACCAAGACCTCCATGAGGAGCCGCCACCTCAGGCTGGCTCTTGAGGAGCAGAGATCTCTATGCAAGCCTCACCTCGCAAGGTTCGGATAACGTGAGACATGACGACCAAGGCCAGGCGGGCGCCAGCGGGCACAGCGTTCCCGTTTATTCTTTGGTGCTAAAGAGGCAAGCGTAGGCGCGGAGTCCCGAGGAATCTGCCAAAGGTTTCCATTCCTGTGCAACAAGACCAAGACCGCCAGGACGGCAGGACATTGCCGAGCCCACCACAGCGTCACGACCAGAGGCTTTTGCAGGTGAAGACTACTTTTCTAGGGATAGCATGTACTAGTTGTCTCCCTTGGAATTTGGCCGTTGTGGCATCCCTTCCCTCCTTCATTTGGGAAGAGGACCAAGGCCACTATAAATAGGACTTAGCCACCACCATAGTGGGGGATCCAATCCGTTCCATCCACACACTGACTAGCTCGCTCGAGCCCAAGAACACCCCTCCTCCTGAGGTTGTTCCCACAATGTACTAGTTCATTCTCAGCCCCTCGAGGCCAATCCACCACAAAGCAGGAGTATGGTTTTACACCGCAAGGTGGCCCGAACCTGGGTAAACTGTGGTGTCTCTTTTCCTTACAGTTCGTCAAGCTAGGCCGTGAGATCAGTGAGTAGGCAGACTGGGGAGGACGAGTTCTTCGCACGCACCCCAGAGTTCAAACCTCTCCAGGGTTTGCGGAACCCGAAATCCGACATAAGTGAATCACATAGTGTATTCAAATAAATTCATGATTTAAGCGTGTCCCTATCAAAAGGTGTGTACAGCAAGGATGATTGTGGCAAACTAAAAAGCAAAGACTCATATCATTCAAGACGCTCCAAGCAAAACACATATCATGTGGTGAATAAAAATATAGCCTCAAGTAAACTTACCGATGGATTGAAGACTAAAGAGGGGATGCCTTCCGGGGGATCCCCAAGCTTAGGCTCTTGGTTGTCCTTGAATATTACCTTGGGGTGCCTTGGGCATCCCCAAGCTTAGGCTCTTGCCACTCCTTATTCCATAGTCCATCAAATCTTTACCCAAGACATGAAAACTTCACAACACAAAACTCAACAGAAAATCATGAGATCCGTTAGTATAGGAAAATAAATCACCACTTTTTGGTACGGTTGTGAACTCATTCTTTATTTATATTGGTGTAATATCTACTGTATTCCAACTTATCCATGGTTCATACCCCCCGATAGTACCCATAGATTCATGAAAATAAGCAAACACATAGAAAGCAGAATCTGTCAAAAAAAAAACAGTCCATAGCAATCTGGAAACTTCGAATACTTCTGTAACTCCAAAAATTCTGAAAACTTAGGAAAACCTGGGAAATTTGTATATCAATCTTGTGTAAAAAATTCAGAGAAAAACCATGCTTCTGTGATTTACTAAAATTATTTTACTGAGCGCAAAAGTTTCTATTTTTCAGCAAGATCAAATCAACTACTACCATAAGCCATCCCAAAGGTCTTACTTGGTTAAAACACTAATTAAAACACCAAACACATCTAATCATAGTCTAGATGATAAAGTAATTAAAAAAACAGAAATCAAAAGCAGGAACAAAAATAAAATTGGGTTTCCTCCCAATAAGCGCTATTGTTTAACGCCCTTAGCTAGGCATAAAACATAGATCTAGGAATTGTCATCTTTGGTATACAATCCCTTTTTAATCGAATATTCCAAAATTCTTCTTAACAAATCTATCATTTCCTTTATTTCCCTTCTATTAGGTGAACTTAATTCATGAAAAGGACTTTGATTAGTGATTTTGACATTCATAAACCGTAATCTGGATCACCACCGTCATATAAAATACGTATTTCATTTTTAACGGGTTCCCTGGTCATCTTTTCCAACCAATCATCATTAAATCCCACATAAATTCCCTGAGTTATCCAATCAAATTTATCATAATTCTCAAGGTACAAGGTTGGAATAATTTCTGAGTAGGGAACTCTCCTCCTAAGATTGTCACTTTAAGATTGATAATCCCTAGATTCCAAACTACGCAAAGTTTCTTTATAATGGGGAATTTATTCAATCGGAGGATGTACAACATCTTTATTGTAGAAAGCAAAAATTTCTTCAGCCTCTTGCACTATAAAAATCAAATTCCCGCATAAGGATGATATTAGCGATCTTTTTAGCCTTAGGATGACTAATATTGGGGGTTCATAAAACACTTTTTGCAAAGCGGGATGGATGTGCACAAATTTTCTCAATAATTTATCAACAAGGATGACAATAGCATCCACATAGAAATTTGTATCAAGAAGAATAGATGTCTTATTAATAGGCATTGTTCCCGTATAATCAAAAAATTCCTGAATAACACTTTTCCCAATAATATTACCATCTCCCACATGAAAAGTTTTTGCTTTATAATTAGGTGGGGTTTCAGTATCATGATCTAAGGAGCAAGATCCAAGCTTTTCCTCAAGATTTATACTAGCACGACCCTCAAAAGTTTCAACGATAACCTCCCCAAATTCAGACATGATAGCAACAAACCGATCTAGCAACCGAGCAAACAAAAAACAAACGAAAAGATGAATGAAAGAAGGTCGAATAAAAAGGGAAATCTTTTTGTATTTTTCTAAAAACGTTTTAGAAGTGGGGGAGAGGAAAACGAGAGGCAAATGGAAAATAATGTAATGCAAGAGATGAGAGTTTATGATGGGAACTTGGTAGGCTTGATGCAGAACCTCCCCAGCAATGGCGCCAGAAATTCTTCCAGCCACTTCTTGAGCCTGTGTTGGTTTTTCCCTTGAAGAGGAAAGGGTGATGTAGCAAAGAAGAGATAAGTATTTCCCTAAGTTAGAGAACCAAGGTATCAATCCAGTAGGAGGTACAAGCAAGTCCCCAATCTATGCACCCACACAGACAATCACACACTTGCACCCAACGCGATAAAGGGGTTGTGAGTCCCTTCACGGTCAATTGCAATGGTGAGATCTGATAGAGATAGATATAAAAGATTACTAAAACTTAAAAAAAATAAAATTAAATAAATTGCAGCAAGGTATTTTAGGGTTTTTTTGGTTTATAGATCTAAAAAATATATGATGGAAAATAGACCCGGGGGCCATAGGTTTCACTAGAGGCTTCTCTCTTGAAGGCAAATAATACGGTGGGTGAACAAATTACTGTCGAGCAATTGATAGAAAAGCGCAATGTTATGATGATATCCAAGGTAATGATTATGAACACAGGTTTCACGTCCGTGTCAAGTAGACCAAAACGATTCTGCATCTACTACTATTACTCCACACATCGACCTACTCCTGCCTGCATCTAGAGTATTAAGTTCACAAGAACAGAGTAACACATTAAGTAAGATGACATGATGTAGTGGGATAAACTCAAGCAATATGATGAAAACCACATCTTGTTAACCTTGATGGCAACAATGCAATACGTGTCTCGCTACCCCTACTTTGTCACTGGGTGAAATCACGCAAGATTGAACCCAAAGCTGAGCACCTCTCCCTTTGCAAGAAAAATCAATCTAGTTGGCCAAACCAAACCGATAATTCGAAGAGAAATACACAGATACCGAATCATGCATATAAGAGTTCAGAGAAGATTCAAATAATATTCATAGATAAGCCGATCATAAATCTACAATTCATCGGATCTCGGCAAACACACCGCAAAAGAAGATTACATCGGATATATCTCCAAGAACATCGAGGAGAACATTGTATTGAAGATCAAAGAGAGAGAAGAAGCCATCTAGCTACTAGCTATGGACCCGTAGGTCTGAGGTAAACTACTCACACTTCATCAGAAGGGTAATAGAGTTGATGTAGATGCCCTCCGTGATCGATTCCTAATAACCCACAAGTATAGGGGATCACAACAATTTTCGAGGGTAGAGTATTCAACCCAAATTTATTA
Source organism: Triticum aestivum (assembly GCF_018294505.1). Classification (NCBI taxonomy): domain Eukaryota; kingdom Viridiplantae; phylum Streptophyta; class Magnoliopsida; order Poales; family Poaceae; genus Triticum; species Triticum aestivum. The sequence continues at coordinate 335,422,506 of NC_057811.1, read as the reverse complement.
ATTCGACACAAGGGGAGCCAAAGAATATTTGCAAGTATTAGCAGCGGAGTTGTCTGTTCAACCACACCTAGAGATTAATTATCTGCAGCAAAGTGATCAGTAGCAAAGTAGTATGATAGTTTCGATAGTAGCGGCAACAATAACAGTAACGGTAACAGAGATAGCAATGATTTCGTAGCAGGTGCACTAGTGACAGTAGCAGTAGTAACTTAGCAGAAACAATATAAGAGAAATTTGTAGGCATTGGATCGGTGAATTCGTTGGATGATATTCATCATATAACAGTCATAACCTAGGGCGATACGGCACTAGCTCCAGTTCATAAATATAATGTAGCATGTATTCCGTAAATTGTCATATGTGCTTATGGAAAGAACTTGCATGACATCTTTTGTGATACCCTCCCATGGTAGCAGGGTCCAATTGGAAACTAAGGGATATAAAGGCCTCCTTCTAATAGAGAACTGGAACAAAGCATTAACACATAGTGAATACATGAACTCCTCAAACTACGGTCATCACCGGAAAGTATCCCGACTTCTGTCACTCCGGGGTTTACGGATCATTACACATAGTAGGTGACTATAACATGCAAGATCGGATCTAGAACATAGACATAATGGTGATAACATAAACGGTTCAGATCTGAAATCATGGCACCCGGGCCCAAAGTGACAAGCATTAAGCATGGCAAAGTCATATCAGCATCAATCTCAGAAAATAATGGATACTAGGGATCAAGCCCTAACAAAAATAATTGGATTACATGATGAATCTCATCCAACTCCTCACCGACCAGCGAGCCTACGAAGGAATTACTCACTCCCGGTAGGGAGCATCATGGAGTTGGCGATGGAGAAGGGTTGGTGATGATGAAGATTGAAAATCCCCCCTTCGGAGCCTCAAACGGACTCCAGATCTGGCCTCCCGATGACGAACAGGAGGTGGCGGCGGCTCCGTCTCGTGAAACACGATAATTCTTCCTCCCTGATTTTTCTCTACAAATATGTGATTTTATAGTATTAGGGTTGGAGTCTGCGGGGCCACCAGGTGTGGACAAGCCACCTGGACGCGCCTAGGCGGGGGCGCCCTGGTGGGTTGTGCACACCCAGGTGCCCCCCCTCCGGTGGTTCTTGGCTCCAGAAATTATCTTTTATTATATAAAAATTCCTCGCAAAGTTTCGTTCCAATCCAAGAACTTTTATTTCTGCACAAAAACAACATCGTGATAGTTCTGCTGAAAACAGCGTCAGTCCGGGTTAGTTTCTTTCAAATCATGCAAATTAGAGTCTAAAACAAGAGGAAAGGCATTAGGAAAAGTAGATACAACGGAGACGTATCAACTCCCGCGAGCTTAAACCTTTGCTTGTCCTCAAGCAATTCAGTTGATAAACTGAAAGTGAAAAAGAAAAACTTTTACGAACTCTTTTGCTCATGTTTACATAAATAAGCTTAAGTAGCACCCAGGTTTTCAACAAAGATTATGACTAACCATGTCAAAAATAACTCTTAAAAATTACATTAACTCATATCAATGGCATAATAAACTAGCGATCAATAATAAGATATCTCAAATGACAACACTTTCTCAAAATAACCATGATATAATATGGCAATAGTGGTATCCCGCTAGCCCTTTCCGAGACCGCAAAACATAAATGCAGAGCACCTCCAAAGTTCAAGCAGCGACTAAACATTGTAAGTCATGGTAGAAAAGATCCAGTCATGATGCACCCAACATTAGCTACACACAGTGCATGAGGATGACAATAGTGCTCTCAGGTTCTGGCGCTTATTTGAGAAGGTGATGACACAACATGAAAGTAAATAGATAGTCCCTTCGCAGAGGGAAGCAGTGATTTGCAGAGGTGCCAGAGCTCACGTTTTAAAATAGAGGTAAATGAAATTTTGAGAAATGCACCCTTCTTGTTTACTTGGCGACCATTAGTTATCGGTATCTTCCATGCTAAACACATTAGTGGCGGTTCCCAAGCGATAAAAGTAAAGGTTTATCCCCCTCCACCAACAATCACACTCCATGGCTGATCCGAACCAATGGGTATCGTCCATACCAACAACAGTTCTGGGGAGTTTTGTTTAATTATTTGCAATTTGAATTCGAGATTGGGAATCCCTATTACCGCCCCTCTCGTGCAAGGAAGAGTGAATCAACACTTGTCATGAGAACAACCCTCTTAGCATGGAAGATACTAACTACCTCCTGTCACTTTATGAACAATCTAGGCACACAAAAAAGGATATTTATTTGAAGTTTTTAGAGGTGGCACATGCAAATTTACTTAGGGCGACAGGTTAATACCGCATATAGGTAGGTATGGTGGACTCATCCGGAATAACTTGGGTTTCAAGATTTTGATGCACAAGTAGTATTCCCGCTTAGTACAGTCGAAGGCTAGCAAATAGGTTAAGAAGCGGACAGCTAGAGAGCGAAAACGGTCATGAACATGCATTATGCGCAAGTAACATTGGATACTAGCATTAGTAGGATATGAACACCATGAACTTAAATATCATAGAGGCTATGTTGGTTTTAATTCAACTACATGCATGAACATGCGCCAAGTCAAGCCACTCGAACATTCAGAGGAGGACACCATATCATCATACTACATCACAATCATTTTAACTTGATGGTGACATCCAAGATAAATCATTATCCACTCCTAGATACTTAAGGATGACATGAGAAACTATAATCTCTAAGGGTCATTGCAAACCTGTTTAATCATAATAGGCTGAATCATGGATACTAGGTTAAAAATATTTACAAAAATATAACAAGTTGAGTTCATACCCGTTTCTCTCTGCCACAACCAGTTCATCAAATATCGTCATTATTGCCTTTCACTTGCACGACCGAATGATATGAAGATGATAATAGTGCAAGAGTGCCGTGGACTAAGCTGGAATCTGCAAACACTTTATTCTACAGGAGAAGACAAAGCAATTTGAGTTCTTTGTTAGATCAACAATAATGCATATGAGAGCCACTCAACATTTTCATCGTGGTCTTCTCCTCAATGACTCGGTAAAAATGGAAAAGGAGATTCAGAGAAACACATTGATTTTTTTGCAGTTTTTAGTTTTTTCTAAAAGAAAACAAACTACGGAAAGGAGAAAAACAAAAAGATAAAAAATATTTACATGGGAAAGCTCCCAACAAATAAAAGAAGAACAAGGAAATCTTTTTGTATTTTCTTTTAATACTACAACTAATTAAACTAGAAAGAAAAACAGAAAAGAGGCAAGAGATATTTTTGGAATTTCTCAAAGTTTTTCAAACACACAAGAAAAAGCAAGAAAATAAATCTAACTTGGATAATACAATGAAAAAGTGTGGACACTAACAACTGGAATGAAATGTGTGAACATGAATGATATGTCGGTGGAAATACGTACTCCCCCAAGCTTAGGCTTTTGGCCCAACGTGGTAATCACCGTTGGTAGCCTACGTAGTGGTCAGAATGATAGCTCACGGATGCTCTAGGTGCAGCCGCCTCAGCCTGCCGAGCAGCCACAACCTCCGCGTTATGCGCTCGGGCCTCGCTCTCAAGAACATAATATCTTCCCTTGCTGTGAACATCAAAGAGAGCAGGTGCAGGAAAAAAGGTGTCCACAATGGACTTTTTACTAAACAACATGTTATATGTATAATTATGGGTTTCACGAGTAAGGAACCTATGGCATTTCATGGCGTCAAAGTCTAAATACTGTGTGGGTAAAATAGAGTCATAAGGCCATGGTGAAACACCCAGCTCCCTCGCTAAACGTGTGGCATAAATCCCACCATAAAAGTAGCCACTACCAACGTTGTGTTGCAACCTACGTGCAACAGTCGCTCCAGGGTTATAGCTCTTATCACCGGTGAGAGTGGTGCGTATGAGGCTCAAGTCAGGAGCACAAAGTGTACTACAATCTTGTTTGCCTACAAAGCATTTTCCATTAAATAGTGCGAAGTATTGAATTGAGAGAAAATGGATGCTATTTATTCTACCTTGCGTCACTCCTCTAGTCTCACCATAGCAAAGGCTAGTCAAGCATATCTCAAACTCCGACCTTGGTGGTTCGTCCAATGAACCCCAAAATGGAATCTTGCAGTGATTAGGAAAGTTCTCCAGAGGTATCGTAAATGAATTGTCATACAGTTTAAATGATACTCTGGACTCACGAGGATGGAATTTAAATTCAATGGTAAATGATTCAGTGAGGCTGAGGTGTTGGTTGCACTTATCTTCGATGTAGGGACCGAGCTCGGCAGTGTGAATATATTGATCAAATTCTTCCTTAATACCTGCCATGACCATGCAATCATTGCACGGACATAAACATGATTTGGTGGCAGCATCCCATATAGAATTTGCACTTGGTTAAACATAAGACCGACGAATGGAGCTGCTACTAGAAGATGACTTCGAGGACCTCTGCCTCGAAGAACTCCTTCCAAAGAGGTTCATCATAATTGCGTACAATTTTCTAAAAAAAATTGTGTCACAATTTTTGTTAACAAAACTTCTCAAGATTAGTAGTTGCTACTTAGCGCTCCAACATAAGTCCGTTTCCTCCGTTTTGCGGTATGCCACACCCCTCTCGATCAACAAGACCCCATTTCGACCGTAGTCGATCGAATAGAAGGCCATTTTCTCCGTACTGCGGTACGCTAGACCCCGTTTCAGCTGTTCCGTCCAAGCCGGTTGGCTCCCGTTGAACAGGACGCATTCTGACCCAGTCTGTTGGCTCTCGATGAGTAGGACGCAGTTTCTCCGTTCCAACCCAGCCGGTTGGTTGCCCGATGAACAGGACGCCATTGCTACCGTCCATTTCCTCTCCATGTAGACGAGCCCTGGCCATACGTATGCGCGAGTAGGCATTCGAGATCCCGCCCGTATGTATGTACGTGACCATATTTTTTGGCATGTGGTTGTACGTACGTGTACACGGTTTAGAAGGGACTGCCTGAACTGCTATGTCGGGGCTCTACTACTACACATGCCGCTACTTGCTCGGCCACGTTTCATCGTTGCAGAGAGACCAGCGACCAGTATGTACGTACACGTTCGTGACAACGCTAGGTAAGCTTCGACCGAGTGGGTCCCAGCTGTCAAGGAGGATAAGGATGCACTTCCTTGCGTGCAAAGTTATTGATGGTAGGTTCGAGCTGTCAGGGGGAGGATTCATTTTTATTTTGCGAGTAATAAGGAGGCACTTCCTTGTGTTCGAAGATGTAGCTGGTGGGTCCAGCTGTCAGCCTCACATCCTGAAGTCCACTTCCAATGGCTGTCGTTCGTTGACAAAGCCCATACGCGTCAACTTAGTTGGCCCATAAGTTAGCCTCCAAATCTGGTGGGTCCTAGCTAGCAGGGGGAATCATTTTTTTGCTGGTAATAAGGTGGCACTTCCTTGCAAAAGATGTTTTCTGATTTTTCCGAGTTAGCTTCTTTGGTACAATCTATATTTTCGCGAAATGGATGATAATAAAGCTGGCAGATCCCAGCTTTCAGGGAGAGGTAACTTTTTTTCCGCGTCATAAAGGAAACACTTCCCTACGTACGAAGATGTAGCTGGTAGATGAAACCCGTCAGGGGGAGAAATAATTTGATTTCGCATAATAAGGAGGGACTTGCTCGCATGCAGCCATGGGCCATGTGGGTCCCTATTGTCAGCCACTCCACATACATGCCTCTTCTAATGGTTGTCGTTTGTTGACAAAGTTGACCACGCCACACCGAGAGAAGCAACTCGGTGGATGATGGCGAGGCCTAGGAAGGGAATGACCCGGAGCCGGCGAAGACACATCAGTGGATGCCCATGCGGAGGGGAGAACGAGGGTTTACTGGTTCGGCTACGGTGCGAGGCTGCCGTCGCCAGAGAATAACAGGAGGTGTTGGTGAGTAGAGGAATGGCCTGGACGGCGATGGAAGTTGGGTGGGTCGGTGAGTCCTGCGCGGCAGTACATCCGGACACGGGAGGCGGTAGCAGGCGGTACCGCCGGCGGTGGTTTGGGCGGCTGAAGCATGAATACCCTAGATTGAGAAGCACCACAACCGTTATATGGACATCCAATGGCTACTGCTACTAGAATCGTGTGTTGACTATAAGTTGACAAAGCATTGCGTACGAGTCAACTTAGTAGGCCCACAAGTGACCATCACATCTGTGGCAAATAACATATAGCCCATTTGCGATTTGTTATAATATACAGCCCATTTTTTAATTCTAATGGAATTTACTCAGCCCATTTACTGTTTGCTAAAATTACAACCCATTTTCTAGCAGGACAACGGTTAATAAATTCAACCAACCGCTCAAAAAAATTCAACAACATTTCTCACATTTTGATGGGATCCGAAATATTTTTTAACCTGAAATTTCGACTCAGATTAAATATGATTTCAAAATAAATTTTTATTAGGTAAAAATCTAACGAAATTTTGTGCGCGCAACAAGTAATGAAATTAAAAAAATTATCTGTTTGATGCGTTTTTTTATATTTACAACCAATTTTTTTTAATTATAGCCAATTTATTATTTTTTAAAGCCCATTTTCTTGGCAAGTCTAATGCAGGGAGAGCTGGGTTGAGTATTCCACAAGACAAGTATAGCTGGGCTAGCCATTTTCGCATTGAAAAATTAATATCTGGGCTAGATATTTGGTCGACATAAAAGAATAGCCTGGGCCAGAAGGGCCACAGCCCGCCAAGTTGATACCCTGCTCCTCTGAACAACAACAAAAACATCGCTCAAGAAAAACTCTACTCACACCTCAAAAAACAAATACTGCTTGAGCTGTTGGGTCCCAGCTGTCGGCCGCTCCTTGTGCAATTCTCTCGTTTATTGACTATATAGGTTGACAATGGTGTGGGACCGTGATGTCAGGAACCAGGAGGAAGCAAAAAAATTTGTAGTTGTATATAATAAGGAGGCACTTGCGTACGTGCAGCTATGGCTCTGGTGGGTTCCCACAGTCATCCTCTCCAAGTAAATTCGTCTCTTAATTCCACATGTTCGTTGACCATGTTGACAACGCGAGATGGCGGCACCACGGCGAGCGCAACAACTCAAAGGGAAACAGAGAGGGCCTCGCGGGCCCTACGGATGGTCTGATACAGCGCCCGCTGCTCATTCAAGAAGCCAGGATCATAGGGCCACATGTCCGCGACGGTATTGTCGTTCGGTTGTTCGCCGGTGATTCGTCCTTGCGCCAGCCAGTGCTCGTTGAGGAGATGGAGGTTGTAGCATAGGTCCTGTTGCGCTGGTAGCTCGTTCTCCATTAGGGCGTCGAAGTGCGGCCGCACCTGCTCTATGGTGAACACGGCATGAACCGGCTTGGGCAGTGCCGCCGGCTCCTCGTCGGAAGCCATGTCCATCATCTAATTGTCGTTGCTCAGCTCGGCGAGCTCGCTGGCGAGCCAACATGTCCGACTGCTGGACTGACCCGCTGCCAAGCATGAGTCTGACAGCCCTGGCCCACCCAGACCACCTCCCTTGCCCGCGCGCGCTTTCCACCCGAAACGGTCAGCCCCGCCCACGCTGCTTCCCGGTACAGGCGATTGCTCCATGTTCAAACGACACAAGTGCCGTCTGTCCGTCCGTCTGCCGCCCACATTAATAATACGTGGTTGCGGAGGCGGCTACTCCGGCGCCACCCGTCCGTCCCTCCGCCGCCCACAATTGCTATATAAACTGCTGTGCCATCCATAGCCGCAGTCATCCGCCCCCGTTTTGTTTCTTCTGTCCACACCACTCCCACCATGGCTTCCTCACGCTCCAGCGCTCTTCGGGACGGGTGGACGATGGACAAGAAGGAGATGGTAGCCATTGCTGCCGACTGGCTGGCCGGTAGGCAGCCGGAGGACAATGACGTCCCAATGGAGAACGTGGTAGTCGACGATCCAGCGCCAACCCCTTCCTCCGCGCCATCCTCGCCGGTGCATTGCACCATGACCATCGGCGTGGACCGTGCCCAATACATGGACATGGTGAGGCAGAAGCGTGAGGAGTACTTCCGGGAGGCGCATGCCGACGCCGCCTACAACCACCATGTCCTCCAAGAGCACCTGCAGGCGGAGGAGCAGATTGCCACTGAGTGGGCAGAACAGGAGGCGCTACTCGAGTCTTACCGCTCCGCTCGCGGGAGCCACCTCGTGTGCTGGCGGTACCGCATGTGGGTGGCGGAGGTTGCGGCTGCCTACAAAGAGGGTGATGAAGCTGACGAGGCGCTGTTTGGTGAGACCGACGACGAGGCGGAGTACTTCGCCTGCTTTGGTGACACCCTGCTCCGTCGAGGCCCCGCCCCGCCAACAACGAGGCAGAGGACACTGTCGGCTCCACTGAGGCCCCGCCCCGCCGGCACCGAGGCGGGGGACTTCGCCAACTTCGGCGAGGCCCTGCTCCACCGAGGCCCCGCCCCGCCAACAATGATGCAGAGGATATTGTCGGCTCCACCGAGGCCCCGCCCTGCCGGCAATTTGCCCCGCTCCGCCGAGGCGCCGCCCCGCCGACAACGAGATAGAGGACATCGCCGGCTCCGTTGAGGCCCCGCCCACTACCAACTAGGCCGCGCCACAGAGAAAATGAGGAAGAGTATAACACGATAGGTCGCCACCACTCGGGTCCAAGTAAGGCCGCCGCTGCTACCCTCCGGTTGAAGCCAAGCTTGGCGGGTTGAACACTGATGGCCGATTAGCTTCTTGGCGGTGACGTGGAGTCGGAGAGCTATGCTGGAGAAGAAGCTTCTATTCGGCTCAGCCGGACATGGGAAATGGGCGTCGGAGATCATAGATTAGGTTAATTAATTATACCTCCATCGCACCCCTTTTTAGTTGAAGAATGTATGAAATGTAATGAAATCCGGACATGTATGAACGAATTTAGTTGAATTAGTTCAAATTCTTGTATCACTGACATTGGATGAACATGCAAAACAGTACGTACTATCATTATTCCCAGGACGCACGGTGATCACCTCGTTTGCAGCAGTTTCACACGTACAAAAAGTTTGAGCAGCTTTTTAGCGTCCATGTACGTTGCAATCAAACTCACAGGCCTGAAAATTCATAGAGAACATTCAAAACAATCGATGATTATGCATCTCAGTGATTCACATGTCAGAGCCAATATTTACTTCACAACTAAAGAGTAAAGAAAAATCGATTGATGTTGCTGACAGCAAAGGGCGTCCCATTCGAAAATATCAATCGCATGTATTCTTGCTAACATCAATGAGCAAAATTTGACAAGATTGCCCATTCCAAAATATAAAATGCGTGTCTTTTTGCGTACATCAATGAGCAAACTTCGACAAGGTTTTCCAATTCCAAAATATCAAATGCTTACGATTGTGGAGTGGGCGGGGTTTGCCATCAGTTAGGACATTGACATGGCAGCTCGTGCTAAATAAACCAGCTGTTCTTTTTGTGAAGTTGCACCAAAATCGTAGCTTGTATGATTTCGCCTTTATATGTTGCAACGCCTTGAACATATCGTCACCTCCCTTCTTGTAGTTAATTTTGTGGCTGGAGGTGGAAATGAATGATTCGGGAACATTTGATGTATTGTGCCTGATGAAGTATAATGGGCACGAACCATCAGAACATTTTGTGCAGTTCCCATTGAAATCAAGCCGACCACCCCTGTTTGCATAAATACAAAAAAATGATTAGTAAAGCAAACTATATTATCAATTTACAGTTTAAACAGGCACCTACATGGTCCATGCAGAGCACACATTTAAAAAAATGGAACTCACTAGAAAGAATCCTAGAACAACATTGTACTTGCCCATCACAGCAAAAAAGATGGAAATATGTGAGTCCTTTTGAGCTGAAGTTAGGTTGGTCTTGTGGGGAGTAATGTAACCATCCTTCAATTGCTCCTTCTAATGAGAAGATAGACTGGGCTTCTTCATCCTGGCATAATCGGAACTAGGCACTTCACGTACTCCATATTCTTCTTCAGAGGAGGATGATCCTGTTGTGCAAAGATAAGAGAACAACTAAATGCTAGCATCCCTGTTTGCTCGAAAAAAGGAAAGGAAATATTAAAAACAACCATTACATTAACAAAGGGAGTAACTGATGAAATGTATAGTCACAAAGAGATGCATCTCCTCTTTATCCTCATAGGAAATGATATGATACCAAACACAGTAGCTCAACTTGAACTTTATTATTACTTAATTTTAACAGTGGCTATAATGGTGGCACACCGGTGCATCAATTTATTAGTAGCCTTGGATTAACATGCGAAACAATACCACTTTCTCATGGGAGTAGCTAAACAGTAGCACAACACCAATAGAGATGACAAAGCTCAATCATAGGGATGAAATCCGTGGGCCGGTACCAACCTTTGCCAGGAGGCTTATTGTGTAGAGCATGAAGATGAAGCACTTTTCCGGAACCATCCGTTGTTATCTACTATGGTTTCCATGCTTACTATAAACTCCTCGATTAGTTTAATGTTTCAAACATCTTCTTGCGCAGTTCCACTAAAATATATATTATCTTCAAACAAGATCCCTGTTTGCACAATTAGAGATAATTACATATTACATTAAGAGTGGCATCAGATCACAGTGTCAAAACAATTGCTTGTTCTAGCCATAGCAATAAATTAAGATGCAAAACTATATCATTACTTGTGTCATCACAGTTCCAGTGCTTCATTACATCACCGGGAGTTGATTTCTGCTCTTCTTCCGCTTGTTCTTCCCCTTCATCACTTGGTTCAATAATAGACAAGCTTGGCCTTCAATGTAAGATTTGGCATGTCAATTAGGGAGCACAAGTATAGCACTAAACAACAACATTACTTTTCTGATGACAGTAGCAAAATACAGGCCAACAGTTGTGAAATATCATTATCATACCTAAATGGGATATTATGGTGCACATACAGATGGGAAGTCTGGTCTCCTTTTGTGGAGTTCACTAAAATCAAGCAACATTACCATATAACTAGCAGAAGATATGAAAGCACACTACACAATCATGTGGAAGAAGGCCATTACTGATCTCTCATGACGTGGAATTCTAACAACTGACAAGAATAAGATCTGAAACAAATTTGCCGACACAGATAGGAAGTCAGATATCCTCTTGTGCAGTTCCACTAAGATCAAGTAATCAAGCAACATTGTCGGTGTGACATTTTGGTTGAACTGCACAAAACACTCTTAAAGCAAAAGTGTTTTGTGCAGTGCAACAAAAGGTCGCAATAGCAATGAGGTGAAGTAGATAACCCTGTTTACACAGAGGTGCAAAGGAAACAATTACTGGTCAATAACGGTGGATGACACAGAAGCCCACAAAAAGAAGCATCTTACTTATCTAAATGGGATAGAAAGCAAGACAGTAGTATTTCTCAAACATTGGAATTGATCCATATTAACAGAGAGATTATATTAACAATAAAATCCGTTAAGCATGCAATTTACTTTTAACCATGGCATTGCTTCAATTTTTCAGCGGCATTATTAGATTAAGAAAATCTAAAGAGTTGTACGAGACAGTGGACGCACCAGCACCATCTGCATCTACCGATGTATAAAGGGGTGATGCACAGTCTGTTGCAACAAAGAACAAACAACCAAGGAGCATATTTGTGTTGGTTCGAGTTTTGTTATCTTTAGACACCTTTCCTTAAGTGAGGGCAGTAAATCAAGTCATGCTCAAACTCTACAGCCTTGTCCCCCGCCCACAGAAAGATCAGTTCGTTACAGATGTGTGTACTATGTTTGTCATTGTTTTCCCTTTTCGACCAACGTAGGTGCTCGATAGCCAGTCTGTACTACTTCTCCCCTTCCTTTCCTCTTTGAACCATGTCCGAGATTCATGCTATACAACTTTCCCCATTACTTTATTGTTTGATCCAACAGCTAGATTCGAGTGCAGGAGCGGAAAAAATCCACATGCGGCTAGAGCAATGCATGTGGATTAAGTAAATTATACCTTAAGGTTCTCGGGGTGTGGCTCAGTGGGCGGCCGGAGGCTGATCAGCCCACACTATGTATGGCAGGGAGGAAGAAGGGGTTGGAGGCCCTCCCGCGCCACCGCTGGGTGAAAGAGAGCAGCTACGTGGTAGTGGATTCCCTCCCTCGCCGGCGGCGACAGCGTTGAGCCTTGTTCGCTTCCCCGGCAGACGGGATCCTGCCGGCTCTTTGACCAGTAGTGAGGGGACACACACACACACAGAGAGAGAGAGAGGCCAACGCAGTCTTGTTTTAGATCTGGAGAGGGTGAGAGAGTGTGAAGAGAGCAACTACAAGCGTTGAGGCTCCAGCGTGTATGTATATAGTGGAGAGAGAGTGTGAAGAGAGCAAACCCTAGAAGACAAGCGCTGAGGCTCTAGCGTATAGTTGGAGTGGTTTTATTTTTCTCTCCATAAAAATCGTTATAAATTGTGCATGAAAAGGAACTCTTTATTTAATGCAGTGAAGAAAAATACTAGGGCAATGCTAATACGTGAAGAAAATTTAACGCCCGAAGGAGTCAACTCGCAATTAATGTTGCACGCCTCCCGGTCATGCTTACTATCGTTCACGTGTGCTACATGACCCACCAAATTGAAAAACAACTGAGCCACACACAGTCAAAATATCGGAAAGGTGGGCTGCACCATCCTCTAATGTGAGCATGTGGTGGAAAGAAGTGAAAATAAGACTGTAATAATATGATAAAACAAAGAAAATGAGATTAGCCGGGAAGTAGTAAATTGCTAATACATGACAACAAAAAATAAATATTACTGGCTTCTTTTTTATGTCTTCTAAACGCTATAGTGCGGGGGAGTGACTGTGTCTCCGACGGACGTGCCTGTACCTCTTCACTTCTTGTACGTACTCAAGTTATCTCACTTCCTGTGGCTTCCCACTCCCATGATATTCCTATTCTATGAACCTGTGTGTGTGTGTGTGTGTGTTTTAATGTGTGTTAGAGAGAGCGACACATCGACCTACAGAAAGATGGTGTGTAGTATAGTACTCTACGAAGCCGCGAGAGTTAGTTCATCCTCTCATTTCCGGCCGTCCGGTCAGGATAGCTGCCACGCCCGCTCCTGACTGACCATCCTGGCCCACCCAAGGCCCCTCCATCACCCGCGCGTGCTTCGCGCCCGAAATGGTCAACGCTGCTCTAGAGAAACGGTGCCACATTAATGCCCGAGCAAAGCGGACGCGGCCTCTCACTTGCGCATGCATTGAAGGGAGAAGCGGATTCAACAAAGAGTGATGGTTGCTTCGTCCGTCCAACTTACTGCCGGGTCTATGTGATTTGATGGCCCATTGGCCATTATTACTGAGGTGGTACGACGGTGCTGAGTCTCACTTGTACTGTACACTTTACTTTGGTGCATGACACGTGCACCAGATGCTGGATGTCCCACGTTTTGGGGAATGAAGGTAGAGCGTGTCCACTCTTTACAATTTTCTCCACTCTTGCAGTGGAGGAGTACGAAATCAGCGAAAACACGACAGCTCATCGAAAACACGAAAGCAACAAAAAAGTACAATGCTATGTAGCTTTCAACTTCTATTTCATGTATCTTGCATCCAAGGTTGCCCTGTTGCAACATTCCATCAAATACAAAGGAGACTAACATGCATGCTATTGCATCTCAATGATTCACAGATTATAGACAATACGCCCTCTGTTCCAAAATAAGTTTCTCAAATTTATGCCAACTTTAGTACAAAGTTGTACTAAAGTTGACACTTATTTTGGAACAGAGACAGCTAAAAAAATGATCCATGCAGTCCCTAGGCCTTGAACCCTAAACCCTAACTAGGCTTTAATTTGTTGGTGTGGTTGAACCTTCCGAAGGAATGAAGTTTCCAACCCTTTGACCATCGGATCATTTTGTGCAGTTTCACTAAAATCGAGCTGAGCATCCCTATGGCAAAGAAGGAATTGAAGTGTGATTATAATAAGACTAGTGGGACTAGTTTTTATGAGACATAAACTCATCACAAATACGGTAGAGGCTAGTAGAGGTACACGTGGGGCAAAGAAGTAGAGAAATATCCACATGGAGCGATGTGGGCAGCTGGGGTAGTGGTGCAAGCCGTCTGTAAAGGAAGTTGTACCTGAGGGATGTCGGGATGTAGCTAGCTTAGACAAGGGCGGCAGGAGGTGGCAACTTCCCACGTCGCGGTAGTGAGCAAGGGGCGAATCCAACCGCACCAGCTTTCTGAGATAGAACGGCGGGGACCCCTGATCGGGACACGCCGACAGTGGGTTTTCGCCGTCTGCAACAGCGACCGCATCTACACAAAGGATCCACCCCTTCCCCTGGCGGACGTGATCCGCCCGGATGTTAGAGATGTGGCCACAATCGTTTTGTGCGAGAGAGTGTGAAGAGAGCAACCCCAGCAAGCAACTGTGTAGGCTCCTAGCTATGTATATATGGTGGAGCTGTTTCTTTTTCCCTTCATATGAACCTATTTATACTGTGTACGTGCCACTGAAGAAAAAAACTTTATTTCTAAATAACGCGACATCATTCATGCGTGGTTCCCGACCCTCCATTAAGTGTTACTAGACGCGTCAAATTATCACGTGTGCTTCATCATCGTACAGAAATGAGCTCCACCGTCTCATGTGTGTGGTTGGGGAAGACACAAAGAGTTCTACTAGTACGTGCGTAGCATGGTTATTAAAAGTATAGCCAACTACTCTACCATGTGGTTATTATGGGCAAAGAGCGTAAGTAGTAATAATGACAAATGAGCCGTCAAATCAAGAGGCCCACCTTTCTCTATGTTTAACCGAGGAACCAGCCATCATTTTACTCCTCGTTGAATATCCATCTGCTGCTACCTCCACAAATAAATAAAAATCCATTGCTACCTCCGCAGCATGGTCAATAAGATAGCCATGTCAATCACGACGTACAAATATCATTCACTGATACAATAGGGATGGCTCTAAGGCTGGTGATTTTTTTTACTTTGTTTCTTTCTCTTTTTGTCTCATTTACTCATTTGACATAGGAGCACATGTAGAGGATGGCTATTCCTTTCGATAGGACTTCTTCATGGGGTTTAAGACTAAGCAGCTCCGAATATTATTCCCGCTGCCCACCACTCTGAATAGTGCCATCTATGATACTCCCTCCCATTGCAACAATGAGGTCCACTAGGTCTAGCACATTCTATAGGAAGAGACTGTCACACAAACATACATTCTTGTTGCCTCTTCCTCATACACTATGTACTACTAGTACTACTACTAGTACTACTACTACAACAACAACTACTACTACTACTACTACTACTACTCGTTCTCCTATAAACCTTGCGCTTGGCATCTAAAAAATATTATAACCTTGTGCTTGGCTCTTCTCCTCTTCGAGAAGTCCAGCAATGATGGTACTACAGTATATGGTTCTGGCTATCTGAGACAGAATGAATTGCTGCACGTCCACCACGTGGGCTAGGGTCGAGGGGCGAGGCGCGAGGCGCGAGGGAGAGTGCGTACTACTACCTCCGTTTCAATATGGACTACATACAGAGCAAAATGGGTGAATCTACACTCTAAAATACCTCTACATACATTAGTGTCTGGAGTATGTACTAGTAGTTCATATTGAAATCTTCTAAAAGACATATGTTTCAAACAATATGATAATCTCTCTAATCAAGGTAGGGACGAGGAGTATATATACGTCTAACGGAGGGAGTAGTGAAATTTCTCCTCGTCATGCGAGCCACCGTGATACGTCTCCAATGTATCTATAATTTCTGATTGTTCCATGCTATTATATATTCTGTTTTGGATGTTTAATGGGCTTTATTATACACTTTTATATTATTTTCGGGACTAACCTATTAACCGGAGGCCCAGCCCAAATTGCTGTTTTTTTGCCTATTTCAGTGTTTCGAAGGAAAAGGATATCAAACGGAGTCCAAACGGAATGAAACCTTCGGGAACATGATTTTCGGAACAAACGTGATCCAGAGGACTTGGAGTGGACGTCAGGCAATCAACGAGGAGGCCACGAGGCAGGGAGGCACGCCTGCCCCCTGGGCGCGCCCCCACCCTTGTGGGCCCCTCATAGCTCTCCTGACCGACCTCTTTCGCCTATATATACTCATATACCCTGGAAACATCATATACGGAGCCAAAACCCTATTTCCACCGCCGCAACTCTCTGTACCCGTGAGATCCCATCTTGGGGCCTTTTCCGGCGCTCCACCGGAGGGGGCATTGATCACGGAGGGCTTCTACATCAACACCATAGCCTCTCCGATGATGTGTGAGTAGTTTACCTCAGACCTTCGGGTCCATAGTTAGTAGCTAGATGGCTTCTTCTCTCTCTTTGGATCTCAATACAAAGTTCTCCTTGATTCTCTTGGAGATCTATTCGATGTAACTCTTGTTTTGCGGTGTGTTTGTCGAGATCCGATGAATTGTGGGTTTATGGTCAAGATTATCTATGAGCAATATTTCAATCTCCTCTGAATTCTTTTATGTAGGATTGGTTATATTTGCAAGTCTCTTCGAATTATCAGTTTGGTTTGGCATACTAGATTGATCTTTCTTGCAATGGGAGAAGTGGTTAGCTTTGGGTTCAATCTTGCGGTGCTCGATCCCAGTGACAGTAGGGGAAACGACATGTATTGTATTGTTGCCATCGAGGATAAAAAGATGGGGTTTATATCATATTGCATGAGTTTATCCCTCTACATCATGTCATCTTTCTTAAAGCGTTACTCCGTTCTTATGAACTTAATACTCTAGATGCATGCTGGATAGCGGTCGATGTGTGGAGTAATAGTAGTAGATGCAGGCAGGAGTCGGTCTACTTGTCGCGGACGTGATGCCTATATACATGATCATACCTAGATATTCTCATAACTATGCTCAATTCTATCAATTGCTCGACAGTAATTCGTTTACCCACCGTAATACTTATGCTCTTGAGAGAAGCCACTAGTGAAACCTATGGCCCCCAGGTCTATTTTCCATCATATTAATCTCCCGTCAACTAGCTATTTCTGGCACCATTTATTTTACTGTGCAATCTTTAGTTTTACTCTTTGTCATAAAAATACCAAAAATATTATCTTATCATCTCTATCAGATCTCACTTTTGCAAGTGGCCGTGAAGGGATTGACAACCCCTTTATCGCGTTGGTTGCAAGGTTCTTAATTTTTTTTGTAGGTGCGTGGGACTTGAGCATGGTCTCCTACTGGATTGATACCTTGGTTCTCAAAAACTGAGGGAAATACTTACGCTACTTTACTGCATCACCCTTTCCTCTTCAAGGGAAAACCAATGCAGTGCTCAAGAGGTAGCACACCGCACGCATGGGGGAGAGAGCGGACGTAGGCGTAGTAAGCAAGCTTCTCCTCGTCCTGCGATTCTACGAGCCACCGCGCCCGTGGGCTGGGGAGATGGTGTACTAAGCAAGCTTCTCCTCGTTCTACGAGTTGACAGGAAACATCAAAAGTAGTACAGAGAATCTCCAGTGTATAGAGCCTTGCCTCTAAGGTAGGCCCCACATGGTTTGCCTCTTTTTTTTAAATAACACATCAAGTCGCAATTTGTTTGTTCACCCGCGGTACACGATCCTCCATCAAGTGGACAACCAGTACACATGTCAAATTACCATGTGGGCTGCCTTTTCCTACAGAAATGAGCTCCACCGTGTGCCCGTGCGGGTGTGGTTGGGAAAGAGACGGGAGTACGTGCGCCGTGCATGCACCTCTTCTGTTCGTGCACGTCCCCCACCTTTGTGGGTTTGTGTGAGAGAGATACAAACCTAGAGAGATGCCATATGCGTTCGTGAGTGCTTTTTGTTAGGGGGGTGATTTCGTGAATGTATTTGCGGGAATACGTGTCGATGATGTCTCAAACAAAAATGCGTGACACATGCAATGTGTGTGAAATAGAGGCCTATCAATATCATATATAGAGGGGGCGATCCATGAGAAGAGAGGGAGGTGTCATACATATTGATAAAGTCGAAGAGAGGATCAAGTGTGTGGGTGCGAGATCGATGAAGAGAGCCATCAAAATTGTGTGTGTGAACGTCAAAGATATAGGGCGACTAACCTACCAAAACGTCAGAGGGGAGAGAGCAAGTTTGTGTGTGGCGGGGGGACATGACTAGAGCGCTCGATGTATCGGTGTGTGTGTGTGGGCGGGGGGGGGGGGGGTAGAGACGTAACTAGAGAGGTAGACCGACTCGTATATGTGTTGAGAAGGAGAGACCTAGCCATGTCTTGAGGGAGATCGGTCGACATCCATACATAAGTGAAGGATGAGAAATAGGTTGGGACAGAGAGAGAGAGAGAGGTAGAGTGCCGGAGGGGTGATGGAGTTGCTTCTCGGAGATGGTGGGAGAGGCCTACTAGACAAACTGAGGATACAATAGCAATATCAAGAAGAGTGGGATGTGTGTCTGTGTGTGCGTGTGCGTAATAGATGTGTCGGGAGGCATGCATGGATAATGAAGGGGGACCATGTGTTTGGTAAGCAGACCTAACTAGATTGGTAGATCAATTGTTGTGTGTCGGAGGAAGGGAGAGACATAACTAATGAGGTAGATTGATCGGCGCGTGCGGAAAATGAGTTATAAATGACCTAGCTAGCTATATGTATAGTGGGAGATCAGTCGGTGTACATCCATTTGTTAGAGGCAAATAAGGCCCAGAGAGATGAATAGATAGAGAGAGATATGGATCTAGGAGGTGGTGTGAGAGGCCTACTAGCTAGATACGGGGAGGAGTGTGCGATTGTGAGATCCATGAAAGAGAGGGGCGAGCGTTTACATGTGTGTGGGACCGTATGAGAGACACGAGGCATGGACAGAGAAAGCATGAGATGGAAAGTGTGTGTGTGTGTATGTGGTAGGCAGACATCGCTAGAGAGGTTTATTGATCGGTGTGTGTTGGAAAGAAGGAGTTGTGGAGACCGTGGGAGAATGACCTAAAGAAAAAAAATGAATGTGTGTGACGGATAGAATGCTGAGGGAGGGGGAGGGCGAGGAGGGCGTGTGCATGCACGAGGGAAAGTTAGGGTTAGCTACGAAGTTAGAGGATTGTGTGGGTGTAAGAGACTAACAAAGATCATAATTCGATATGAAAGTGGATTCATATATTTGAATAAGAGATCGTAGTGTTATAAACCTATGCATGCATGCATATAGCGGTGATACGCGTGGTGCTGTTTTGGACATGTTATAATATAATGTGATAATGCGTGGCGTTTGCAACTCACAGCTAAATATCGAACAATCTAAACCATACCATATATCGAATAATCTAACATTTTATTTGATTTTGTGATAATTTGTGGTGTTTGCAGCTCACAACTAAATATCGAACAATCTAAACCATACTATATATCGACTATCTCACATTTTCTTTGAATTTGTTGATAATGTGTGGCGTTTGTAACTCACAGCTAAATACTTGTTGGCGTAGGTGCGGGGCACCATACATTATGTGATATAAACACATTATACATATGAGACATGGTTTAGATTATGAAGATCAAGCTAGAGCTTGAAATGTACTGTGATTTCAAATCGACATAAAGTTGATTCAAAATATCGAGATCGAGTTCATACAGTACACATAGTTCATATCTAACTCGACAGCAATCATGTGGTTTGCTGTGAAGATAATATACAAACAATGGTTTAATTTGACAATAATGATGATTGTAGATCTTATTGAAATAGAGAAATGAATTCAAATGGTTTAATTTGACAACAATCATGATTGTAGATCTTATTCAAATAGAGTAACGAATTCAAATTTAGTTCATATTGAAGCGTAGTATATACGTTTGAAATGCACTAAAATGCTCATTTGAGTAGCAGGTTGCAAGCATTATACACGTAGCGAAATATTTTAATTGAACATAACATGGACTCAAAGTTTTGAATGACATTTGTAGTGTGAATTGATTTGGTACAGTATACGGGACTAGACTCTCTTGTGCGGTGAGAATTGATTTCTTTTTGGGTTTTTCGTCGAGGGAAGTGCGAATTGATTTGATATAGTATACATGTTAGACTTCTCCAGAAATTTCAACCCGCGCCTTGTTATCCCGAAATTTTAAGATATCTCTTTGCCTTGTTGTGCTATCCCAAAAGTAGAACGCGCGCGAAAACTCCCTCCTCCCGCGAAACCCCGAGACGTGAAATTCCGGTGATACCCCTGAACCGAAAGAACCACCTAGTTCAAATCGGTGGGGTTACTTTCGTAAATTACCAAACATTTCAGACAAACGCGTCCCTAAGCCATGGTTCCTTTCCCATCCCCTCCGCCCCATTCGTACACTAAGGCCGCGAAAACCAGCGAAGCCTTACACCCTCCTCCGTCCGCCACCCAGTCGGAGCCTCTTCCACAACGACATCGTCCACCGCAACAGATCGACATCCCTCATCCACCGCACCGAATGAGGATCCGTCGTTGATCTCATTGCCCCACTGGTTCAGCCACCCCGTACTCCACCTCCAAGGAGCTGCCCCGACATTCGCCTCGTCTATCGCGTCACCTACATTCCCACAACACCGTCTTCACTTGCACCACCGGAAGAGTAGCACCATCACCGACTCCTGGGATGAAGCGCAGGCCTAATCGGCGCCACCAAAGAGGTTCTACGGTAATCGCTGCATTTTCTTCTCGATTCGATCTCACGATGCTGCCGGCGCTCGGTCAGGAGCTGCCATGGCGCGACTCCATCTACGGCGGCGTCGCCAGCCACTACCTCCCTGCCGTCGATCCCTCGGCGGCGATGTCCACATTAGTAGGAGCTGCTACTGCTCTGGCTCTCGCTGGTCGTGCTGCTGCTGCTTTGGCCCTGTCTCGCGCCGCTGCTCTGCTCTTGCTCTTGGTCCCCTGCCTCGTCTGCTCTTGCTCTAGCTCCCGCTGCTGCTCTTGCTCTTGCTCTTGCTTGCGCTGCTGCTCTACTCTTGTGGGCGCTGCTGGTGCAAGAGAAGCAGCTCAGGCTCTCGCTTGAGTCCCTTCTGCTGCTACCCGAGATGCTGCCACACGACCAGCTGCCCCGGCTCTCGCACGCACTGCTGCTCCGGGCGCTGCTGCAGGACCAGCTGCCCCGTCTGCTCTCTGGTAGTACGTTCCCTGTTGGAGCGGCTACCGATTTAGATCGCTGCTCCTCTACCACTAGCGCTCGAGTGGCCAAAACAATTAGTGCACTACCTTTCTGCTACTAGCGCATTCAGTTTCGATAGCAAACTTCAGTTTCGACAGTTAAGTTCAGAGATGAGCGACTGATGTATTTTACATCTAGCACTTTTTGGTGATGTATTTTATTTCCATCATCTATTGCAGATGCTATTAGAATACCACTTCAGGTTAATGTTGTCTCTCTTGTCCTGCTTTAGCCTCGCCATCGTACACCTCACCGGAGGTGCTCCAACGACGAAACCCTCCAGACGCCTAAGATCTTCTTCCCCTCCTGCGACAACCACATCAGCCCCAACATCCTCAGCATCCTCAGCTACCAACCCAATGATGCTGGGATCGACATGGCTTCGCCATAGAGGTTGTACACTTGTTGCATTGTTTTTTTACTTTAGAGGTTATATATATTGTCCACTTAGCACGCGTAGTAATGAGGAATATGATTAGTTCTCCTATATGACACCCCTGAAAAAAATGTTTCTCCTATATGACAAGCAGTGGGTACTAGGCAAGTTAGCTATCCGTGATGGACTCTCTCGAAAGCCATCATTATTTATTTCTACGTGTTGGAGCTATGCATGTGTAGATGGGCCTGGGAGTTTAGCTAGTAGGGCAGTGGCCTGGGTCCAAAGTATTATTTGTTCCTTTAGTGTCTCTTTCAAAGAAAAACTGTAGGAATTTTAATACCCACTTGGCCCTCCTTTTTAAATTCTTATTCATGAAGAACAAGACTAAGTGATAGTAGCATAAGAGCAAGTCTAATAAGTCCTAATCAGCAAGCTAGAGCATTTTCCATGTCATCAAATCCTATGTGGAAGAAAGAGAAAGGAGGACAGAGATTGAAGCTGGCTACACATCTGTAGCCCGACTGCAGCATAGCAAACAAGGTAAAAGCTTGCATGCAGCCCATGTAAACGCAAACAAGCAGGCGCTAGCTCCTCTCCTTCCAATCACCTACCTTCCTTCACATGCATGCATTAAATAATATAATCAACTAGTAGCTAATCTACAACCGATTTACTATATCGGTGGACTTTTCTATGAGCTCTAGATGACATGGCACTACTATATAGCCAGCAGTAGACTTTGTTATTAACCATGCTCTAATAGCATTATAAGTTTACATTTTCTTGTTGTTTGACTTAATTTGACCATGCTTCTTTGCATTCCTTTGAACCAAACACCCAGATTGACGAAAATCCTGTATCTGCAAATGCTCTGTTCTGCACGCGCATTCGTATCCAATTCTTGTGTATTTCCTATCCCTGCATTGTTAGAATCCTCCAATTCAAATGAGCCCTTACACTATTACTCCAGTTACAGATAGGTTTCAAAGAAAACCTTGTGTGGTTTGTTCCGCTCCTGCTGCGCCATCGTCCACCCCAGCTCAGCTGCTCCAATGACGGAAGGGTCCAGCATAGTAGGGATCCGCCCTCCACACTCTGTTTCGCCGCCTCAGATCTTCTTCCACACCGCTGGCACCTGATACGTCTCCATCGTATCTACTTTTGCAAACTCTTTTACCCTTGTTTTGGACTCTAATTTGCATGATTTGAATGAAACTAACCCGGACTGATGCTGTTTTCAGCAGAATTGCCTTGGTGTTATTTTTGTGCAGAAATAAAAGTTCTCAGAATTACCTAAAAATCCACGGAGAATATTTTTGGAATAAATAAAAAATACAGGGAAAGAATCAACCGGAGGGGACCCACCAGCTGTCCACAAGGGTGGGGGCTCCCCCTAGGGCGTGCCCCCTGCTTTGTGTGTCCCCTAGACCTCCACCGACCTCAACTCCAACTCCATATATTCACTTTCGGCGAGAAAAAAATCAGAGAGAAGGATTCATCATGTTTTATGATACGGAGGCGTCGCCACCTCCTGTTCTTCCTTGGGAGACCAGATCTGGAGTCTGTTCGGGGCTCCGGAGAGGGGAAATCAACACCGTCGTCAACATCAACCATCCTCCATCACCAATTTCATGATGCTCACCGCCGTGCGTGAGTAATTCCATCATAGGCTTGCTGTACGATGATGGGTTGGATGAGATTTATCATGTAATCGAGTTAGTTTTGTTAGGGTTTGATCCCTAGTATCCACTATGTTCAGAGATTAATGTTGCTATGAATTTGCTATGCTTAATGCTTGTCACTAGGGCCCGAGTGCCATGATTTCGGATCTGAACCTATTATGATTTCATGAATATATATGTGTTCATGAATATATTATGCTTAAATCCTAGTTTATGCGCTACTTCGTAAGGGACTGATTTGGATCCAAAAATTTAATGATATGGTTAGATTTTATCTTAATACTTTTCTCGTAGTTGCGGATGCTTGCGAGGGGGTTAATCATAAGTAAGAGGTTTGTTCAAGTAAGAACAACACCTAAGCACCGGTCCACCCACATATCAAATTATCAAAGTAGCGAACACAAATCAAACCAACATGATGGAAGTGATATGATGAAATTCCTGTGTACCCTCAAGAACGCTTTGCTTATCATAAGAGACTTTTGGCCTGTCCTTTGCCACAAAAGGATCGGGCTATCTTGTTGCACTTTATTTATTGTTACCGTTACTTGCTCGTTACAAATTATCATGCTATCAAACTACCTATTACCGACATTTCAGCGCTTGCAGAAAATACCTTGCTGAAAACCACTTGTCATTTCCTTCTGCTCCTCGTTGGGTTCGACACTCTTACTGATCGAAAGGACTACGATTGATCCCCTATACTTGTGGCTCATCAACAGTATTTATGCAACAGTTTTTGGACCAAGCTCATAGGGATGAATTGACCCCGGCCCAACACTATAGCACTGCCCCTAGCGCTAGATAGCCAGTGGCGTGAGTTTTGTGCTAATCAGATGGCACAGATTGCACCCACGAGTGAGGATGACCACAGGAGGTGGGTACTCCAATGGCCTTTTAGAGAACCTACTGCCATTAATTTCAACAAAAATATTATTCTTTATGAATGTATTTTTATATGTTAACTATCAAGTTGTAAGAAATGATGGCCTATTAATAGGTAATATTCTCCCTTGTGCGATGGATCAAAAACAAAATAGATTGTTCGATATTAGGTGGTGATGATCCGATCATCTTAGAAAATCAATCTGCATTTGTGCAACAACTTTAATAGGTAGAATGTAAATGTGTACATTATTATACTCAATAATGTTGTTGGTTCATATCCTCTATTAAAATGGATTTAATGCATATAAAGCCACATCTTGTACATAGGACAACACAATTGTAGTGTGCATGGAGATGTTAAATTTCTATATTATTATACTCCATAAATATGTTGGTTTCTATCTTCCTTGGTAGCGGATTTCTCGCAGATATAGCCACATCTTTCAGATAGACTAACAAAAATTCCAACATGCATATCTTCTAGATAGCATCACACAATCTTGTATTTGACTATTTTTAGGTCTCATGTTTCCATGTTATAAGATATGGCATATCCTATTTTGATGTGCATCTATTCCATTCTCGTGTACTTGCTTTTGTGATTTTTCATTCCTGGAGAAATGGGCGACATCAAGGTGCCAAGCCTGTTATGCCTTCTACTACTCATGCCACTTCTTTTAGTTCCTTGTAAGTATTGTCTCAAAACTTCACATGAAGAACAAGGCACTTCCTAAATGTGTTCTAAAAGAATTTCCCACTAATATGTGGAATTCCTACTCCATGCAAAGTAATTTGATGTTCTTTTCAGATGGAACTTCATAGGATTTGAGTCTTTTGTACACCATTTTCTGTGGTTGTTTTGTAGCCTCAGAAGCCAAGACCTGCGAGGTAGCAAGCAGGACCTATATGACAGTATCATGCAGGGTGGATCCATGTGCTAAAGCCTGCCACAAGGAGGGCTTTACCAAGGGGTTATGTTACATATACGCACAATTTAAAATCATTTGTATCTGCCAAAAAGAGTGTAAAACAAAGAAAAAGTTGCAATTCGCATAGGATGTGTGATGTAACAAATAATAAGGTTGGGTAGTATGATGAATTGATAATGAGCAATGACAGAAGTTGAGTCCATACCAAATATTCCTTACTTAGTCTTAAAGTACAACTAGGAATGCTCACATGCAAACACGACAAAAGCAATCTAATCATGATCCGCAGCACCAGCGTCAACATCTTCACCATATGCGTTTGTATGAATTTTCACTATCAATGTCCTTGAACATCGATTCTTTTTGATCAGCTCATATACTTGCACATGCCGACAAACTATCTTTTCTCCAAGCTCATAGGTGTGTTTGCCCTCTAATATATCATAAACATCTATGGCACGCACTACAATAGTAGCAGTGTAAGAATCATCTGGTTGTGCAACTTCGTTAAACGAATTACTCTCCTCAAACTATTGTAATACTCTTAAGTCTTGCTTACCTGCAATGGTCTCTTCCAAGAAGAATATATGTGTTGCTTGATTTTCCAAAATATAAGGCTCGTTTGTGTGATATGACACCTTGACATTGATGGCCTTATAAAATTCATCAGATTTGGGTTTTGAGATCATGATAAACTGGTTATACCAACGACAACATAACAGAACCACACACGGATGAACCTCCAAACTAAAGATACATACTGCAACCGAACAATATCTACTATAATAGCATACATTTTAGTTCCCACCTTTTAAGCGTATTTGTGGTCATCACAACACTGTTTGGTGTCTTCTTGCCTTCGTCGTGTGCAAGGGTATTGTAGAGCACACATCTTCAACAATGCAAGATGCATAATGACTTACGCGAGTACCAGGACCCATTGCTAGTGCATAAAGGGTATCACTAACTGCATGCCCCTCCTCCCACATCTTCTTACCCTACGGTTAGAAAATAGACAAGTTGATCACCTTCTTGTACTCAATGTATATAAAAACATACAGTGCAATTTAAATGCTTACATGGCTAAAATCCTTTCCTAACCCATTTCTCATTGTTTCTTGGATTTTGCGCCAGTAACTCCTTTTCGTACATGCTGTAGAACATAGTGATCGCGTCAAACATGAAATATATAAGAATGTGCTACAAGTGTAGTAGATTATGATGTATACATGCATCGTCAAAAATTATTTAGTATGGGGAAATGCTAACCAAACCCACACTTATACCTCGGCAATAAGCTTATTTCAGGAAGTACAAGCCATAGGATATGAGAGGAGAAATCGACCACAAAAGATCCCCGAAGAGGCCCCTGACAATAACCATGACGTATTCGTGGGCTGAATGCCCGAGCAGACAGGAAACGCATTGGCTAGAAGGGCTGGCCTTGTAGAGCACTCCGCCGACCACACCCGTCAGTGGGCCAGTCGCTTCCGAACGGGTACGTAAGTGGAGGCATAATTCTAAAATACGCCTTCGCTGTGGCCCTCGGTGGATTTTCTAATTTATATTACTTCTCTGTTTTTCTTTATTCTATTGACTAAACATTGACCAGGAATAACTCCTAAACCATAAGTCCCAATGAGGTTATACATTTTGCATTATTTTTCAAATATTATTCTAATTTAGTGGGAATAATTTGAGATTTATTTGAATTGTCTAGATGCCGCTCGAGAGAATTTGATTTATGTTCTTTTCTGAATTTGTTTTTTATATTATTTCTAGAAGGAAATAATCTAGGAGGTGAAGGTGAGGAGTTCTTTGATACTCCACTTGAGCAAGCAAGTCACCACCTCCATTTGCTGATGGAATTGCAAGGCCATGGGTTCAAATTCCTCTTTTTCCGCATTTACTATTGATCTTATTTTTTGTTTCACTTTGCTTGTGGTACAATTGTTGTCGTAATATGGTTTAGTTAGCAGAGGTATATAGCCACAAGGGAAACACTATGGTTAAGTACTATTTGTATCAATATTTTAATGTAACTGTTAACCGGTAATTACTTTGACAACATGAACCATCAACCATTATAAGTGGCAACATTCATGGAATATCGGGGAAAGACTTTACTTCAAACAGTGATCTCACATGAATCTTTCCTCGTTGTATCAAAGATTGTATAGAATTAATGTAGTTACTGAAATGTTATAGATAAATAGTTTTTGTTAAACCAACTTTAATAGTTGGCTAATACAAATGCCACAAAACGGAAACTTCTTGGTACAACCACATTTTCCTGAATGGGATGGCTTTGTTTCGTTTATAGTTATATCTCTTCCATCTGTCTCCAAAGAGGAAACTGGAGTGAGTAGACTTCCTTTGGCCGAGAACTTTCCATTCCGTGAAGAGAGCCTGGTGTTGGGAAACATTGCATGGAAAACAAAAAAAGTTCTATCCACATGCAAGATCTATCCATGGAGATGCATAGCAACGAGAGGGGGGAGTGTGTCTACGTACCCTCATAGACCGTAAGCGGAAGTGTTTAACACGCGGTTGATGTAGTCGAACTTCTTCGCGTTCCAACAAATCGAGCACCGAACATACGGCACCTCCGTGTTCAGCACACGTTTAGCTCGATGACATCCTGCGCCTTCTTGATCCAGCAAGACGGCGAGGTAGTGGATGAGTTCCGGTAGCAAGACGGAGTGGTGACAGTGATTGTGAAACTATCTCTGCAGGACTTCGCCTAAGCACTATGAAAATATGAACGGGGGTGTAAACGGTGGGGGGGGGGGAGCGCCGCACATGGCTAAGACAATGTTCTGGTTGTGCTAGGCGCCCCCTTCCCACATATATATAGGTGGGGGCTCGAGGGAGCAGCTGATGTCTACTACGCAACCTTCTTCTTGTAGACTCATGTTGGGCCTCCAGGCGCAGAGTTTTGTAGGACAGTAGCAAATTTCCCTCAAGTGGATGACCTAAGGTTTATCAATCCTTGGGAGGCGTAGGATGAATATGGTCTCTCTCAAACAACCCTACAACCAAATAACAAAGTGTCTCTTGTGTCCCTAACACACCCAATACAATGGTAAATTGTATATGTGCACTAGCTCGGCAAAGAGATGGTGATACAAGTGTAGTATGGATAGTAGATATAGGATTTTGTAATCTGAAAATATGAAAACAGCAAGGTAGCAAGTAGCAAAAGTGAGCAAAAACGGTATTGCAATGCTTGAAAACAAGGCCTAGGGTTCATAATTTCACTAGTGCAAGTTCTCTCAACAATGATAACATAATTAGATCATATGACAATCCCTCAACGTCCGACAAAAGTCACTCCAAAGTTCCTACCGCGGAGAACGTAAGATGAAATTGCTTGTAGGGTATGAAACCACCTCAAAGCTATTCTTTCTGATCAATCCAGTGAGCTATTCCTATAAGTGTCACAAACATCCCTAGAGTTCTTAGTAAAATAACACCGTATGACACACATCAATCAACCCTAATGTCACCTAGATACTCCAATGTGACCACAAGTATCCGTGGGTCAATTATATGATATGCATCAAACAACTTCAGATTCGTAATATTCAATCCAACACAAAGAACCTCAAAGAGTGCCCCAAGATTTCTACTGGAGAAACAAGGACGAAAACGTGCAATAACCCCTATGCATAGATTACCCGAATGTCACCTCGGGAATCCACGAGTTGAGTGCCAAAACATACATCAAGTGAATCAATAGAACACCCCATTGTCACCACAGGTATCCCACGCAAGACATACATCAAGTTTTCTCAAATCCATAATAGTATTCAATCCGATAATAGTGGAACCTCAAAGGTAAAACTCAATTCATCACAAGAAGATAGAGGGGGAGAAACACCATATGATCCAACTATAGTAACAAAGCTCGGGGTACATCAAGATCATGCCAAATCAAGAACATGAGGGAGAGAGATCAAACACATAGCTACTTGTACATACCCTCAGCCCCGAGGGTGAACTACTCCCTCCTTGTTATGGAGACCGCCGGGATGATGAAGATGGCCACCGGTGATGATTTCCCCCTCGGGCAGGGTGCCGGAACAGTCTCCCGATTGGTTTTTCGTGGCTACAGAGGCTTGCGGTGGCGTTACTCCCGATCTAGGTTTATTTCTGGAGGTTTTGGGATTTATAGGAGGTGTTGGCATCGGAGACAAGTCAAGGGGGCCCACAAGGCGACGGCAAGGTAGGGGGCGCACCCTTGGGGGGCGCCCTCCACCCTTGTGGTAGCCTCGGGACTCCTCTCTGATATCTTTTTGTTCCAGTATTTTTTATATTTTCCAGAAACATTCTCCGTAAATTTTCAGCTCGTTCCGAGAACTATTATTTCTGCAGAAAAAACGACACCACGGTAGTTCTGCTAAAAACAGCGTCAGTCCGGGTTACTCTAATCAAATCATACCAAAATCATATAGAATTATTATAAACATGGCATGAATACTTCATAAATTATAAATACGTTGGAGACGTATTAGCATCCCCAAGCTTAATTCCTGCTCGTCCTCGAGTAGGTAAATGATAAAAGAAATAATTTATGAAGTGTGAATGCTAGCAAGGCCACAAGTTTTATCAATAATAATTTCAATCAGTTTTTCTAGCATCATTATATATCATAAACAGTAGCTCATCCAGTAAAACTGCTCATGATCAAGTAGCAAGCTATTCACATGTTAAAGCATAGATCATAAACTTTCTTGAAAACTAAGAAACTAGGTTCTCAGTCATCAAACAATTGCAATTCATCTTATTTTCAGGAAGGGTCTATGTAAAAGCTTTGATTTAGCAAATCACACATACTCAACTATCATATAATCTTCCTTGTTTGCTACCACTCAAAGCATATTTTAAGAACAAATAGCATCCATTGAACACAGAGGAAGATTGGGGCTTAATGTTTCGCCTCCCAACTTATTTATAATATAGATAATTGTCAACAATAATAATTCATGATCAAATATATTTGAATGGCCATATATGCTTAGATCTTTCCCCATCGCATGATGCTTGCCAACTAAAGAGTAGGTTGGAATGAGAAGGAATACTACTGACTCTTGCATAAAAGTAAAAGATAGGCCCTTCGCAGAGGGAAGCAGGGATTTGTAGAGGTGCCAGAGCTCGAAGCTTTTAAAATAGAGAGGAATATAATTTTGAGAAGTATGCTTTCATTGTCAATTTAACGACCGAGAGTTCCCAATATCTTCCATGCTAGACACATTATAGGCGGTTCCCAAACAGAAAGGTAAAGTTTGTACTCCCCCTCCACCAATAATCACACTCACGGCTGATCCGAAACAACGGGTACCGTCCATACCAACAACATTCTTGGGGGAGTTTTGTTTAAATTATTTGCGATTTTGTTTTTGATCTTTTGATCGTAGGACTGAGCATCCAAATTACCAGCCACTCTCTCGTGAATGATAAGTGAATAAACACTCATCGTGGAAATAACCCACCTAGCATGGAAGATACTGACAGCCCCTAGTCGCTACATGAGCGATCCGGGCATACAATTTTTTTTTATTATTTGAAGGTTTAGAGTTTCGCACATGTAAATTTACTTGGAACGACAGGTAAATACCGCATATAGGTAGATATGGTAGACACTCATGGAACAAAATTGGTTCAAGGATTTTGGATGCACAAGGAGTACTCCCGCTTAGTACAAAATTTCGGCTAGAAAAAGATTTTAAAAAGCAAACACCACATGTTGGAGGATCCATAACAATATAGCTTCAATACAAATATACCCAAACATAACTCATTATGTTTTCTTCATTGTTCAACTTCAACTAATTTGCTCAAGTTTGAAAATAATTAATGGGGCTCACAATCATAGAAGATGTCCAAGATAGTATATTTATATGTGAAATCTCCCTTCCTTCAATATTCTTTCATGAATTGTTCAAGTGACCAATACTATGTTTGCTAACTTTCAATAAATTTACCACCTCTACTTCTTATATGTGAAGTAATTACTCCCCATGGTGTAAGCATATGAAGCATATATAATTTTAGATTTATGATATTCAATTCATTCAACGGTTTACTCATAGGATATAAGTGACGCACGTGAGTAAATGACAAACTACTCCAAAAAGATATAAGTGAAGATCAAGGAGAAGTTGAATAATTATGCAGCTATGTGAAGACTCTCTCTCATTTAAAATTTTCAGATCTTGGGATATTATTCAAACAACAAGCAAAATAAAATAAAATAAAAATGATGCTCCAAGCAAAACACATATCATGTGGTGAATAAAAATATAGCTCCAAGTAAGGTTACTGATGAACGAAGACGAAAGAGGGGATGCCATCCGGGGCATCCCCAAGCTTAGATGCTTGGTTGTCCTTGAAGATTACCTTGGGGTGCTATTGCCGCTCAAAGGTGGCACGATTATAAAGAGTAGTTTGATGCTATGTCAAGATTAATTCAAACTTATTATTGAAAGTCACCATGAGATGACTCTCTTTGAGAAGATCAAGATGGATATGAAGATAGTCTAAAACAGACCTCGGATGCAAAAGTTATGACAAGTTCAGAGATGCTCATGTTGACACCAGATTAATGAATGGCTTGAAAGCCAATTAAGGTGGCTTCAAGTGGAAAATGTTTCAAAATGAAAGTTGTGCGTCTCGTCGAATCGGTTGATTTTGATATAAAAACGTCTCAGTCGGTGTTCGTATGCAAAAGTTAGAGCAAAAAATGTGCGGTTTCGTCAGGATGGCCGGACACTCCGGGAATGATCATCCGGGTTTTGGATTTCTCCGAGGATGGCCGGACACTCTGGAGATGTTTGTCTGGGTTTTGGATTTTCTTGCCGCAAGTTGCAAACCGAACCGTTTTGGAAAGTTGGATTCCGAGTTGGACCCAAACTAGGGTTTTGAACGTGAATTGTAACATTTCCTTGCCCGATAAGTCCATCCACCTCTTATATACCTAAGGGGTGACAGCCGATTGAACAACAACACACAATCGATCAAATCATCTACCACTCTTTATCTTTTATGTTTCCTCCCTAACCCTAGTTCTTCTTCTTCCTTGTTCTTCGTCTGTTCTTCTTGTTGCAGGGCGGCGAACCTCGAGGCCCTAGGGGCGATCAAGTCGACCTAGGGCAGCCCATAGCCGCCGCGTGCCCTGACGGGGTCCCTCCCGGGCGTGTGGAGTTTTGGATCTCCAAAAGCGCCCGCCGGATTGTCTTGCGTACCGCGCTTCCGACTGGGTCTCCTTCGACGTGAGCTGTGGTGCATCACCCCCGGCGTCGAGGGTACACTGTGACATGTTCGTGTGCGAACACACTTTTTGGCGACTCCGCTGGGGACGAAGCTTTGAATGGTCTCTAGCCCGTTCTTGCTACGAAGAGATCGCGTAACATCCCAAAGTTTCAATTTTATTTGCATTTCGTTTGTGCTCCTGGAAATCCTAAGCAACTCAAGGACTCACGGAGAGAGTTGGGGATTTCGTTTATTTTCATATTTGAATTTTTCTCAAATTTAAAAAGAGGATCATTTTGGTTTTAATTATTTTCTCTCCAAAATATTTCCAATATTAAAAATAAAAGAGCGGAGATAAAATGACTTCTCCAAAATAAAAGAAATATTGGAGGAAAAATATTAAAATGAAATAAATAATTTATTTGGATTTTTATTTCTATTTTATTTGAATTAGAAAAATATGCATTTCTCATAGTTGCATTTTTAGGCGAGAAAAATGTTCACTTTGTTCTAAATATTTTATTTAGACGACGAAAATTGTTTTTGTCATTTTTAGAATTTTTTCTATATTTATATAGGATTTTTCTTTCGTCTGAATTTATTTAAAAAAAAGGTCGCGCGCCCGACTGGGCCAACGGCCCAGCCGAGCCGGGCCAAGCCCAGCGCCGCGCCGCCTTCGCTACCGCCGCCGCCCGTGCCGCCGACGGACTCCGCCTGGAGTCCGGCTCGGAGACGTCGCCGCTGCCCCTGCCCCAAGCCGACTGCGCCCCGCCCCCCCTTTAAATTCCGAGCCGCCGCCGCCCCCTCGTCCCCCACACCAGCCCGCACCGCCACCCAACGCCGTCGCAGCTGCCGCCCCGCGCCGCCTGCCGCAGCCGCCCGTGCGTCGCCCGACGACGTTGCTCCGCCGCCCACGCCGCTCTACCGCTTCACCCCGCCGCCCCGCTGACCCGGATCCCGCCGCCGCCGCCGGTTTTCGCCCGAGAACCGATAAAAAAACCGCAAACCCGCCGCCGTTTTTTTGTAAACTCTAGATCGGTTTTTTTGATCGGTCCAGTTTTCTCGGTTTTCTTCGGTTAGCTCTAATCTACGAACGTTCGTTTGTTAGTTCTTTTAACGAACGAATTCGTTCGCTAGTCTCTGTTAGTGGACGTTCGTCCGTTATATTTTTCTTTTTATTTTTATTTTCGGCCAGGGACCTATCCGCAATTATTTTTATCACAGATTAGCCCCTGATCTTCAAACCCTCGCAACTTTTTAACCGTTCGTCCAAATCCAGCGAAACCAACGCCAAAATCTTCGTCTCGAACCCCTCTTTCTGGTTAATCAACTTGAACATGATTTTTACAATTTAAAATTTAGTTTCAAGCAGATTTGAATTCGAAGTTCTTCTGATCGTAGTTTGAGTTTCGTAGCTCCCATTTGATCGTTTCTTCTTGCAAATCGAGGCTCTTCAGTTGGCCTTTCAGATTTGACTTTCTCATCTGAGTTTTACCTTTGCATCTATGCTTGAGTGCTTATGTATGCTATTGTTTGTTTGCAATAGAATTCCCGGAGTGCGAAGCGTGCTACTACGAGTCTCTAGGGTTTGCGGATCGTCAGCAAGGCAAGTAACACATTGATCATATCCCTTTATTACCCAGTTTTAATGCATTAGTTACAATCCTCAAACACTGCATGATTAGGATGTGATTAACTGATGGGTATTGGGAAGTAGATGATGAGGTAGAACCTATTGCCCTTCTATTATCAAACCTTGGGAGTTACTTCTACGTTACGCTATATTGCTATGCTATGCTCGTAGACGTGGATTGTCGTGGTTCTAAGACTGACAGTAGAATGGGGGATAGGTATGAGGAGGCAAGATCCTAGCTATGGCGAAGTTCTACACACGAGTTTTACGAGTTCAGGCCCTTCGCGGAGGAAGTAACAACCCTACGTCTCGGTGCCCGGAGGCAGTCGACTGGATTATGCGTGTGTGTGTTACAGGGGGTCCGAACCCTTGTACCAGTGGAGGGGGTGGCTTATATAGAGTGCGCCCAGACCCCAGCCAGCCCACGTTTCAAGGGGTTTAAGGTACATCAAGAGCGGGCGTTACTGGTAACGCTAGTAATAAAGTGACATAAATGACCATTGAGTCTATGAAGTAAACGTCCGACCGTTGCCGTGCAGAGTGACTTTAGATCTTCTGTCTGTCGAGTGATAGTTGTCGCGGTCGAGTGACTTCGAGTCTTCCGAGTGGAATGCTTCGTGGTCGAGTGGATGATGCTATCCCTCGAATGCTCCTGGTTTTAGGGTGATGTCCTAGGGGAGGGTATCTAGGTCAGGCCTATGACCCTACCCTAGGTACAAAGCTTCATCATTAGCCCCCGAATGGTTCAGGGTTCGAGTGGAGAAGGAGTTGAGAATACCTCCAATTCAATTTTTGCGCTTCGGAAGCGTCTTACTAGGATCAAATGAACAATCATGATGACTTCAACTTCTTTTTCAGTCGCCTTGATCCATTCTTGGTTTTGTCGAGTGAACTTTTATTGCTAAGCTTCGAGTGTTTATATGGAAAAAATCTTCAGTCTGACAGGTTCCTCTGTTGCTTGCGGATCTCGCGGGATTCGTATTTTGGGAAGCGCGCGGGGCGGAGGAGGCCGCAGTAATGGGGATGGATTAGGCAGGGTCGCCTCAATCCCCGCGCCACCTTTTTTGCCACGTATCGCGCGCGCGACTGTTCTGGTATTTGATAGGATCGCCTGGGCCCACGGGTCAGCCACTCGGAAACGGCCCCATATAAGGCGTCGGATTGGGGTTTTTTGCACAGAGCGTTCCCATTCTTCCCCTTTCTCCTCTGCTTTCTCCACCGCATCCACCTCTGCTCTCGGCACCGTCGCTCTATTTGAGCTCCGGCCGCTGTAATGGGGAAGGAGAGCATGGTGGCCTTGGAGCGCGCGAAGAAGGCGACGGTGAAGGGGAAAGGCAAGAACACGAGCAGGGGTGGATTGTAACGCCCACGATGCGGCTATATCTCCCACGTGTCGAGGCACGACTTAGAGGCATAACCGCATTGTGCTATTGTCGCAAGAAGGGTTATCTTCACACAATCCCATGTAATGAACAACAATGGGATAACGAGAGTTGGCTTACAATCGCCACTTCACACAATACATAGATAATATTCATACATCATCCAGAATCCACACATAGACCGACTACGGTCAAATCCAAATGAAAAATAAGATAACCCCAAATGCTAGATCCCCGATCGTCCCAACTGGGCTCCACTACTGATCATCAGGAAAAGAAACATAGTAACGACCACGTTCCTCGTCGGACTCCCACTTGAGCTCGGTTTCGTCATCTGCATTGGCATCGTCGGCACCTGCAACTGTTTTGGTAGAATCTGTGAGTCACAAGGACTCAGCAATCTCACACCCGCGAGATCAAGACTATTTAAGCTTATAGGAAAGGATGGTGTAATGAGGTGGAGCTGCAGCAAGCACTAAGCATATATGGTGGCTAACATATGCAAATGAGAGCGAGAAGAGAAGCAATGCAATGGTCGAGAAGCTAGAAATGATCAAGAAGTGATCCTGAAGCTACTTACGTTCATGCATAACTCAAACCGTGTTAACTTCCCGGACTCCGCCGAGAAGAGACCATCACGGCTACACACACGGTTGATGTATTTTAATTAAGTAAGTGACAAGTTATCTACAACCGGACATTAACAAATTCCCATCTGCCTCATAACCGCGGGCACGGCTTTCGAAAGATAATACCCTGCAGGGGTGTCCCAACTTAGCCCATTATAAGCTCTCACAGTCAACGAAGGATAAACCTTCTCCCAGGAAGACCCGATCAGTCTGGGAATCCCGGTTTACAAGACATTTCGACAATGGTAAAACAAGACCAGCAAAGCCGCCCGTTGTGCCGACAAATCCCGATAGGAGCTGCACATATCTCGTTCTCAGGGCAACACCGGATGAGACTAGCTACGAGTAAAACCAGTCCTCACGTTTCCCCAAGGTGGCCCTGCAGGCAGCTCGGTTCGAACCAACACTTGAAGGAGCACTGGCCCGTGGGGGTCTAAAATAAAGATGACCCTCGGGCTCGCGAAAACCGAAGGGAAGTGTAGGTGGTAGGTGGTCAAATGGTAAAACCAAGGTTGGGCCTTGCTGAAGGAATTTTATTCAAGGCGAACTGTCAAGGGGGTCCCATAAATCACCCAACCGCGTAAGGAACGCAAACTCAAGGAACATAATACCGGTATGACGGAAACTAGGGCGGCAAGAGTGGAACAAAACACCAGGCATAAGGCCGAGCCTTCCACCCTTTACCAAATATATAGATGCATTAATTAAATAAGAGATATTGTGATATCCAAAATATCCATGTTCCAACATGGAACCAACTTCAACTTCACCTGCAACTAGCAACGCTATAAGAAGGGCTGAGCAAAAGCGGTAACTTAGCCAAACAACAATTTGCTAGGAAAGGATGGTTTGAGGCTTGACATGGCAAATATGGGAGGCATGATATAGCAAGTGGTAGGTAGCGCAGCATGGCAAATAGAGCGAACAGCTAGCAAAGCAAAGATAGAAGTGATTTCGAGGGTATGGTCATCTTGCCTGCAAGGTTCTCAGAGTTGTCGAAAGCTTGATCCTCGTAAGCGTACTCAACAGGTTCCTCGTTCACGAACTAGTCTCCCGACTCTACCCACAATAAGAACACAAGCAAACGGAACCACAATCAATCACGGGAAATGCACAAGCAACATGATGCAAAACATGTATGATATGCAAGATGTGGTATGCGATGCGTATGCGTATGCGTGCTCCGGAAGAAAAATGATGAACAATGCAGTAACTTGGTAAACCAAGCATGCCACTGGAAAGATGAGATGATTTCGGTTGAAATCGATATAAAGATCACCGGAAACGGATGCACGGTTTGCAAATGGCAAGCAAAACAAGAATGTCACGAATCTGTGATTAACAGCATGATAGCACTTAGAATGCCACAAGTAACAATGCTACAGCACTCCAACATAGCAACAAAGCATATGGAAGTAATCTAAAGGTGATGCTTGACAAAATATGAACACTGAGCTACGGCTATATCACACCACAGCAGGTTCAAACAAGCATGGCAAAAGTGCAAAAGATATTAGGTTCACAGACGGTGAAATTACTGGACATGGCTGAAACAGCATCAGGTAGCAATGTTCAGAGCACGAAATCAACATGCTACAGGAACTTAACATAGTAAAACAAGGCATGGACGTAATCTACTAAATGCATGTCACAAAAGTCCCTTAATGATCATAAGACAAAAAGGACCCGAAGATATGATGGCAACCATGTAAACATAGCAAGTTTCGTTAACAGGTTCCAGAAAACAGAGCATGGCAGAAACAATAATATGAAGGCATCTTGCTGAGCTTGATTCACCCACATTAAAGCAATGCATAACAAAACAAGCATACCTACAGCAGGATGGCATGTTTATGAAGCTACCCATGGCAAGAGCAAGTACATAGGATGAATGAAACAACTACAACAAGCTTGGCAAAATTGAATATCATGTTAACAATCTGCCAGAAATATTTTATAGCAAAAGTAGAGCAAGATTGAGCCATTCTAGGGCACTCCATAATTGTAAACAAGGGCATGAATGGATCAACTACAACAATATATACAAACTATCCTTACTGAACACATCCAAAAGGAGTATGGATCTCTCTGTAGCCACATGGATACATAGCAACAAAATAACAGCAGTCACAGACTTGGTAAAATTACCGTGTCTCTGAAATCAGAAACATCACGAAGCCTAGTTTGCATGCTTGTGCTGGTCACCACATAGATCACAAAAATACATGTCATACACCACTGTAAAGATGGCATGGCATACATCAAAACACATGTAGAGCTCATGTCCATAAGATGCACACATCAATAGCAACAAAACTAACAAATCACCAAGATCTGATAATTAACAGCAGATAACAGCAACTAGCACTCTTGCACCAGAGATTTGGGCATCAAGATGGACTCAAATGAACATGGTGCAATGGAACAAAATGAATAGCATCTCGAGACGAACATATCAATATATTACACGCGCAAAACGGAGGAGTATGCAGAGAGTTATGATGTGATGAACATGAGCATGTATTGTAAAAATCTCAGGACTTAGGATTTTCGGGAGAGGGAGAAAGTCAACCTTCGGGTTCTTAGATCGGGATCTGGCCGAGCTCGGGGCTCGCCGGAGCTAGGGTTCTCGCCGGAGCTTGCGGGGTAGGGGCCGGAGCTCGCGGAGGGAGAGGGAGGAGGCCCGGACGGAGGTCGGAGGAGGCGCGGGAGGAGCGTCAGGGCACGGGTGGCCGCGGGTGCGGCGTCCGTGGGCGGCGGCCGGGCGAGCTCGCCGGCGCGGCGGCGCGGCGACGATGGCGGCGGAGGGCGGTGCCGGGCCAGGCGGCGGCGCGGGGGCGCGGGCTCCCGCGGTCGGGCGACGGGGCGGAGACAGGCCGCGGGGGCCTGCGGCGGGCTTCGCGGGCCGGCGCGGGAGGAGAGAGAGAGAGAGCCGGCGGGGTGACGTGGCACGCCGTGAGTGGCTGTGGGCGGCGGCGCGATTCGTCCAGCGCCGGGCGGACGTGTCCAGCGCGCGGAGGGAGAGGGCTAGGGTTTCGGGGATCCGGAATTTTCAGGGAGGCTCACATATATATAGCTAGAGGGAGCTAGGAGACTCCAAATGGAGCACGGTTTTCTCCCACACGATTGTGATCGAACGAACTAGAGCATGGATGTGACTTAGAGGGGTTTTGGGCTGTTTGGAGGGGTTTTTGCTGCAACACACAAAAGGACTTTGCGGTTACCCGGTTAACCGTTGGAGTACCAAACGACCTCCAAATGGAACGAAACTTGACAGGTGGTCTACCGGTGGTATACCAAGGCCACTTGACAAGACTCGGTCCATTCCGAGAACATTCAACACCCGCTCACGAAAAGAAAACAAGAGGGGTGCGCCGGAGGAGGTGGGAGTCCCGGATTGCAAAACGGACAATGGGGAAAATGCTCGGATGCAAAAGACGAACACGTATGCAAATGCAATGCACATGATGCCATGATATGAGATGCATGACATGAACAAAATGCAAAACGAAAAACAAAACC
Organism: Triticum aestivum; assembly: GCF_018294505.1. Lineage (NCBI taxonomy): Eukaryota > Viridiplantae > Streptophyta > Magnoliopsida > Poales > Poaceae > Triticum > Triticum aestivum. The sequence goes on along the minus strand of NC_057811.1, from coordinate 335,383,061 downwards.
CGACCACGAGGGGAATATCATAACACATAGCCGAAAATGGCAAGAGTTGGAGTTACAAATATGGAAAGTTACATCCGGGGTGTTACATGGATCGTCCTCGAGATCCACTCTGCCGCGCGGCTGGGTCCAGTGTGATTGGATCCAGTCCACGATTAAGCTGGACGACTTGAAAGATCTGGAGGAGAGTGGGCTGATTGACCATGGCTCCTGGAGGCAGCCGGGGGATGAGACTGAACCGCAACCTCAGGAGGGTGAGTGCGTCTTACTCGCAACCCACGTCGACCGCGGTTTTTCTTTGCCCCCACACCCCTTTTTCCGAGCTTTTCTGAACTCCTTTGGGGCTCAACTCCACCATTTTTCTCCCAACACCATCACGTATCTTGCTGCCTTTGTCTCCATGTGTGAGAATTTCTTGGGCTGTCGACCGCACTAGGGTTTGTTTAAGCATATCTTCACATGTCGCTCGCAAACGATGAAAAAAGCTAGCCCGACTGACCAGAAAACCCAAGTGATCCAGATGTGTGGAGGTTTAGGTATCTAGATGCGGGGGAAGAGCGCCTTTCCTGTGATGACTCTCCCCGACTCGGTTAGGGGATGGCAGTCGACTTGGTTTTACTGCAAGGACAAGTCGACTCCTAACCATTCGACCGGTCTTCCTCCCTTTTCGTTTGAGCGAGTCCAGAAACCCACTTCTTTGAAAATGACTCCATCAGAGAGGGTGGAGGTAAACATGTTGATGGAACGAGTAGTCTAGCTGATCCGTGAGGGAGTGACTGGTATGGATCTGCTCGAGGTATTCCTGAGTTGACGCATCTAGCCTCTCCAAGCCCGTGACCACTCCATGTGGATGTACTCAGAGATTGAAGATTCCACTCGAATCCACCCGGAGGATATTGATGAGAAGACAGTGGCGCAGTGGGTGCAAGGCATCACAGGAAACAAGGACAACCCCAGTGGGTCCCGAAGAGTGTTACCATTCGATGCCAACAACCAACCAGACAAGGTCTATTCTTTATTCCCGAGTGTTTTTCATTCTGACTCACAATTGTTTACTGAGTCAACCATCCTTTGTTCACCCCTTTTTGCTTCTCAGGTCTATACGGACACATACTCAATGCCAAACGGGGAGCAAGAGCAGTACCAGGAAGGAGAAGAAAGCGGAGGCGAAAGCATGGATTATCAGTCTGACGGGGGAGAAGAGGAGGAGGAAAGTGCGGACTCGAGCAGTGGCGAGGAAGTCGAGTCACCGCCTCGCGGCGAAAGGCGATCCAAGAATAGGCACGACCCAGCCAGTGTCCGTGGCAAAGTGGAGAAGTCAACTGGATATACTTCCAAGTGCACTCGGACCTCATCCCCAGTGCCGACTGAGAAGGCATCCAAGCAACCCAAAGTTGTAGCATCAAAGTCTCGGAAGACCCTGCCCAAGATCAAAATCGAAGTTCCCGTTGCTTCTGCGTAAGTGTCTTATCCTCATGTTTTTTACTCGAGAACCTGTGCTGTCGACTCTCTTCTTGATTTAACCGAGTGAACCTTGAAACAAGCAGTGCTGCTACCTCTGAAACTTCTGCTTACAGAAATGAGGACGAGGACATGGAAGACGCGATCACTTCTAACCCGGGTACGACCTTCGCAATCTTATCCTTAGTTTGTCGATTGAACTGCAGTCGACTGAATTCTGGTGACTGATCCTTCTGCAGCTCCTCCCAATGTCATTAATCTTCCAGACGACGACGAGGATGTGCCGCTGAGGCCCATGGGAAGAAGAAGCAAGAAGACCTCAACTGCCAAGATGCCTCAGTCGACGCCAGTGAAGGAACCGGTGCTGCAGAAGACTGGCGATGCCAACAGAGCTTCCGTGACTTTCGTCGTACCATTGTCGAGTGCCCATCCTTCAGCGTCGACTGCGCAGACTCCAGCCGATCCATCTTCACTCTTTACTGCACATCATGTCCCAGAGGACCAAGTGGGTGCCGCCAAGGAGGCTATACGCCAAGCGGGTATCATGATGGGGCAGATGAAGGTGGTCCGGGAAGCCAGCCAAGCTGCTTACGACGCCAGCTCAGCTCTCCAGAGCAACGTCCAGGTTGGTTGAACACTGACTGACCCTTTAGCTTATGGCTTGTTCTGTTAGGATATGCTACCTTAAAACTTCCTTGAGGGATCCTTCCATCAGTCTGCTTCTTGCATTTGTACACCCACTGGGTGTTTTGACTTGCCACTGAGTAAATTTGTATCTTGAGTCGACTAGGTTGTGTCGATTGAGTATTTGAACTAGTGGGGGCATGCTGAGTGCACCCACTGGGTGTAGTCCCCGAGACCATAGTTGACTGCGGGCAGTCGACTGTGGTCTGAGAACCGGAATTTTCTCACTCGGCCTGGACGGACCATGTCGAGTGGAACCTGGACTAGTGGGGGCACGCTAAGTGCACCCACTGGGTGTAGTTCCCGAGACCGTGGTCGCTTACGGGCAGTCGACTATGGTCTGAGAACAACTTTCTTCTCTCTTTTTTTTTACACTCGGCCTGGACAGACCATGTCGAGTGGAAACTGGACCAGTGGGGGCACGCTAAGTGCACCCACTGGGTGTAGTCCCCGAGACTACTGTTGGATGTTTGATTCGGCAGTAGTCTTAGAACTTGTTGAATTTATCACTCTATTACTCTGAAGTAACCAATTTTCCATCCGTCGTCTGACTGTCTTTTGACTACAGAAATCCTGTGAACTTGGAACTCATTTTGCCGACCTGGAGAAGAAGCAGATTCAGCTCAACCTCGATCAGGAACTGGCCAAGACAAACTTGCAGAAGGCCAAGGATGAAGCCACTGGTATGAAAAACCTTATCGACTGATTTGTTTTTGAACCGGATGTTACTTGCTTTTTCTGAACCGAGTGTTACTTCTTTCAGAGACCCTGAACCAGGCTATGGCGCAGAAGGATCAGGACCTTGCAGCCGCACAGAAAGCAGCTGATGAGAAGACTGCACTCGCTGAACAGAAGCTAGCTTCAGTCGGCAAACTGGAAGAAGAGAACGCCAAGCTGAAAACCGCCCTTGATGATGCCAACAAGGAAGCCACTCGTCTGAAGAAGGGCAAGAAGGATCTGACTGAAAAGATGGAAGGCATTGCTTGCAAGAGGGACGATCTGGAGAACTATCTGGGAGGTCTTGCCAAGAAGCTGTTCGTCAAGCTTGAAGGTATTTTCCTTGGCCCGACTGACTTGTTATTGTCGACTCGACATACGACCACGGACTCATCTTTGAATTGTGTGTGCAGAATTTTGCCAGAACTTCGAGGAAGAGACTGGGCGAGTTGAGACAAGCTTGGACGCCATCCTCTCTCCAGTGAAGGATGAAGCTGCCATGAATGTACTTTGACTGGAATCTCATGTTGCTGGTGTTGTCGACTATCTTGCTCGACTGAAAGTCGCGATGTCACGGATCGAGACAGCACTCTGGCCAAGGGCGACGGTCCAAAATGACCTCGAGTCTCTAATGGCTCGACTTAATGAGGTTCCTGGTCGAGTGCAAGAATGGAAGAAGTCCTCTGCTCGGTGCGGCGCTGACGTGGCTCTGTCCCTGGTTCGTGTCCACTGCAAGGAAGCGCGAGAAGAGAAGATGGCGGCGATCAAGGTTGCCAATACCAAGAGGCACGACTTCCAATCTTTCATGGAAACCTTTATCACTGCTGCCACTTGGATTGCTGACGGAATCGACCTGGACGAGTTCGTCGAGCCTTCTAGCCCTCCTCCTGCGCAGTGAACAAACTTTATGCCTCACTTTAAATTTGCCTCGGAATGTCGAGTGATTTTGTAACCGTTAAACTCCTTCGGTCTTGATGCCCGAGTACTTTAATCCGTGGTCCGGAATGTTAGGACTTATCTAAAGTTGGTTTATCTCTGAATATGCTTGATTTTTCCTTTGAGTGGAACTTGTTTCTTCAATCAGAATAATCTTTGTGTTTGTGAAGTAGCTCTGAGGAAAAGGTGGTAGTCGACCTGCACCTCGTCGTCCTTGCGGATAGGGATGGAGCGCACATTGTACTTGTGACGCAGCTCCAGGAAGAAGGTGGTAGTCGACCTGCACCTCGTCGTCCTTGCGGATAGGGATGGAGTGCACGTTGTACTTGTGGTGCAGCTCCGAAGAGAAGGTGGCAGTCGGCCTGCACCTCATCGTTCCTATGGATAGGGATGGAGCGCACGTTGTACTTGTGGCGCAGCTCCAAAGAGAAGGTGGCAGTCGACCTGCACCTCGTCGTCCCTGCGGATAGGGATGGAGAGCACATTGTACTTGTGGTGCAGCTCCGAGGAGAAGGTCGCAGTCGACCTGCACCTCGCCATCCTTGCAGATAGGGATGTGTTTCAAACTTAGGTGAGTACTGGACTGCAGCTAAGCCCCCGAGTGGGAGAGTTGCTCTCCACTCGGTAGGATTTCTTTCAAACTTAGGCGAGTACTGGACTGCAGCTAAGCCCCCGAGTGAGAGGGTTGATCATCACTCGGTTTTTCAAACTTAGGCGAGTACTGGACTGCAGCTAAGCCCCCGAGTGAGAGGGTTGCTCACCACTCGGTAGGATTTTCTCAAACTTAGGCAAAATGGATTCGCAGCTAAGCCTACGAGTGAGAGGCTTGCTCACCACTCAGTAGGATTTTCTCAAACTTAGGCGAAACGGATTCGCAGCTATGCCTCCGAGTGAGAGGCTTGCTCACCACTCGTTAGGATTTTTTAAACTTAGGTGAAACGGATTCACAGCTAAGCCACCCACTGGGGGATTTAAAGAATAAAAAAGGATCAACAATCATTTATGAGACTGTAAAAACTGTGTCTTTAATAATCAAACTAGAAGGTATTTCTTATTACATCTCAACAGTCTGAAAGCTTAAGTGTAAAAGGGGCGGAGCAACTCGGCATTCCAAGCGCGTGGCTCGTCTTTCTTGTGCTCGGCATTGTAAAGGTGGTATGCTCCGTTGTGGAGCACTCTGGTGACATTGAAGGGGCCATCCCAAGCAGGAGCGAGCTTGTGTGGTTTCTGCTGATCCACTCGAAGAACCAAGTCCCCCTCTTGAAACGCTCGACCCCTCACATTTCTGGCGTGGAATCGACGCAGGTCTTGCTGATAAATGGTCGACCGGATCAGGGCCATCTCTCTTTCCTCTTCTAGGAGATCAACTGCGTCTTGCCGAGCCTGTTCTGCTTCATCTTCTGAAAAAAGTTCGACTAGGGGTGCATTGTGGAGCAAGTCACTCAGAAGTACAGCTTCTGCTCCATAGACCAAGAAGAATGGAGTTCGACCAGTCGACCGATTAGGGGTTGTCCTCAAACCCCAAAGAACTGATGGAAGTTCATCGACCCAGGCGCCTGCTGCGTGCTTGAGATCACGCATCAGTTGGGGTTTCAGTCCTTTGAGAATCAATCCGTTTTCTCTTTCAGCTTGTCCATTCGACTGGGGGTGGGAGACTGAAGCATAGTCGACTCGAGTGCCTTGGGAAGCGTAGAAGGCTCTGAACTCACCAGAATCGAAGTTCGACCCATTGTCAGTGATGATGCTGTGTGGAACACCATATCTGAATGTTAACTCTCTGATGAAGCTGACATCAGTACTGGCTTCAAGATGTTTGATAGGCTTGGCTTCAATCCATTTGGTGAACTTGTCGACTGCCACGAGCACATGAGCGAAGCCGCTCCTACCAGCCCTCAGAGGTCCAACCATATCCAATCCCCAAACAGCAAAGGGCCAGACGAGTGGAATGGTCTTCAGGGCTGATGCAGGCTTGTGAGATATGTTGGAGTAAAACTGGCAACCTTCACATTTGTCGACTATTTCTTTTGCCATCTCATTTGCTCGTGGCCAATAAAATCCCGCTCGGTATGCTTTGGCCACAATGGTCCGAGAGGACGCATGGTGACCATAGGTCCCCGTGTGGATGTCGTTGAGGATCACTCGACCTTCTTCTGGTGTTATGCATTTCTGGCTGACTCCAGTTACACTTTCTCTGAACAGCTGTCCTCTTATCAGAGTAAAGGCTTTGGATCGGCGGACGATCTGTCGAGCCTCTTCTTCATCCTCTGGGAGTTCGTTCCTAAGAATGTACGCGATGTACGGTACTGTCCAGTCGGGAGTGATGACCAAAACATCCATGATCAAGTCGACCACGGCTGGGACTTTGATTTCAGTCGGATCAGTGGCACTCTTTGGTTGTGGGGGCTCTTCAGTGAAAGGATCTTCCTGAACTGAAGGTGTATGAATATGTTCCAAAAACACATTGCTGGGAATGGCCTCCCTCTTGGAACCTATCTTTGCCAAATCATCGGCTGCTTGATTTTTCAGTCGGGGTATGTGATGGAGCTCTAACCCCTCAAACTTCTTCTCTAACTTTCTCACTTCATTACAATAGCCAGTCATAGCCGGGCTTCTGACGTCCCACTCCTTCATTACTTGATTAACCACGAAATCCGAGTCGCCGTAGACCATGAGGCGACGGACGCCGAGTGAAATGGCCATACGCAACCCGTACAGACGTGCTTCATATTCAGCTTCATTGTTGGAGGAGTCAAAATGAATCTGGAGAACATAGCTGAGTTTGTCGCCTTGGGGGGATACCAATACCACCCCAACATCGGAACCATTCAGCATCTTGGATCCATCAAAGAACATGGTCCAATGCTCCGAGTGAATCTGAGTCGGCAGTTGCTGTTCGACCCACTCGGCGAGGAAATCTGCTATTGCTTGGGACTTGATAGCTGTCTTTGCCTCAAACTTGATATCCAAGGGAAGGAGTTTAATCGCCCACTTTGCCACTCGACCAGTTGCATCTCTGTTGTTCAGAATTTCTGACAATGGCACGTCGCTGACGACTATAATGGAGTGGTCAGAGAAATAGTGTCCAAGCTTCTTCGTGGTCATGTAAATCCCATAAACAAGCTTCTGATAATGTGGATATCTTTGCTTGGATGGAGTCAGAACTTCAGAAACATAGTATACTGGGCCCTGAACTTTATAGGCTTTTCCTTCTTCTTCTCGCTTGACCATGAGTACTGTACTGACAACTTGTCCAGTGGCTGCAATATAAAGCAGTAAAGGCTCTTTGCTGATTGGGGCAGCGAGCACCGGCTGGGTGGAAAGCAGGGCTTTGAGCTCTGCAAACGCTGCATCAGCTTCAGGAGTCCACTCGAACTTGTCAGATTTCTTCATCAGTCGGTAAAGAGGCAATGCCTTTTCACCGAGGCGAGAAATGAATCGACTCAAGGCGGCCAAACAACCAGTAAGCTTCTGGACATCATGCACGCGCACAGGGTGCTTCATCCTGAGTATGGCACCAAATTTCTCTGGGTTCGCATCGATCCCTCGTTCAGAAACGAGGAAGCCGAGTAACTTTCTGCCAGGAACTCAGAATGTGCACTTTGATGGGTTAAGCTTGATATCATACCTTCTTAGGTTGGCAAAGGTTTCAGCAAGGTCAGCCAGCAGGTCAGAACCTTTACGCGACTTGACCACAATGTCATCCATGTATGCTTCCACATTCCGACTGATTTGAGTGAGCAGACACTTCTGAATCATCCTCATGAATGTGGCTCCAGCGTTCTTGAGACCGAATGGCATGGTGACATAACAAAAACACCCGAATGGAGTGATGAAAGCTGTTTTTATCTCATCGGGTCCATACAGTCGGATCTGATGGTACCCGGAATAGGCATCCAAAAAAGACAAACGCTAACACCCCACAGTCGATTCGACGATCTGGTCGATGCGAGGGAGCGAAAATGATCTTTCGGGCAGGCTCGATTGATATGCTTGAAGTCAATGCACATGCGAAGTGAGTCGTCCTTCTTCGGGACCATGAAAACATTGGCAAGCCACTCAGAGTGGTAAATCTCTCGGATGAACTCAGTTGCTAGGAGCCGAGCCACTTCCTCACCAATTGCCTTTCTCTTTTGTACGGCGAACCATCGAAGATGTTGCTTGACTGGTTTTACTTTTGGGTCAACTCGCAAACGGTGCTCAGCCAGTCCCCTGGGCACACCTGGCATGTCAGAAGGTTTCCATGCAAAGATTTCCCAGTTCTCACGGAGGAACTGGATGAGCGCTTCTTCCTATTTGCTGTCGAGTGAAGTTGAGATATGAGTTGGAGCAACATTAGGATCAGTCGTGTGAATGTGAATAGGCTTCGTTACACCGGATGACTGAAATGCAGAATCTGTGCCAGGCTTCTTGGCTCGCAACAAATCACTCGGATCTGCATTCTTCCGGTATTCTTGCATTTTGACTGCTGCCATTTGTGCATCGGCGATTTTTGAGCCCTTCTGGAAGCACTCTTCTTCCTTCTGTCGATTGCAAGTGATTGTGATCACTCCTCTGGGACCAGGCATCTTCAATTTGAGATACACGTAACATGGTCGAGCCATGAAACGTGCATAAGCAGGCCTGTCCAGAATAGCGTGATAAGCACTCTGGAAATCCACTACTTCAAATGTCAACTTTTCCTTGTGGTAATTCTTGGAATCACCAAAAACCACATCAAGGGCTATCTGGCCGAGTGATTCAGCCTTCTTGCTAGGTATAACGCCATGGAAACTCATATTGCTTTCACTAAGCTTGGACATCGGAATGCCCATTCCCTTCAAGGTTTCAGCATAAAGGATATTCAGGCCACTACCACCATCCATCGGCACTTTGGTCAGTCGAGTGCCTTCAACAACCGGGTCGACCACCAACGCTTGCCTCCCAGGGGTGGCTATACGTGCAGGGTGATCCGACTGGTCGAACGTGATGGCAGTATGAGAGCACTTCAAATAACTAGGTGTTGCCGGAGCAACCATGTTCACTTCTCTGTTGATAACTTTCAGTCGACTTTTGCTCTCAACATCAGCAAAAATCACCAGCATGGAGTTGACGTTGGGAAAACCATCATCATCATCTTCCTTATCCTCATCTTTGTCCAACTCCTTTTCCTTCTCATTGGGTTGTTTCTCTCAGAACTGCTGGATCAGAACTCGACACTGTCGAGTGGTATGCTTGGGAAAAATCAAATTACCCGCTTCGTCCTTCTTGGTGTGAATGTGGCATGGTAAATCCAGCACATCATTTCCGGCTTGATCTTTCACCTTCTTGGGGGCCCAGGGCCCTTTGGGCTTCCCCTTGAACTTTCCTTGAGCCACAACTAAAGCTTCACCAGGAGCAGCTGGCTCGGCCTTACGCTTCTGTTTCTGATTGGAAGTACCTCCACCGGTATCCTGACCGACTGATTTACTCTTCCCACTGCGGAGTCGATCCTGTTCTTCTCCGTTAGCGTACCGAGTGGCTATTTCCATCATCCGAGTGAGGGACATATCTCCTGTCCGACCGAATTTCAGGACTAACTCTCGATACTTCACGCCTTCCTTGAAGGCACAAACTTCTTGATGCTCAGACACATTTTCCACTATGTGGTGCAAAGTGGTCCACCTCTGAATGAAATCTCTCAGAGTCTCACTCGGTTTTTGCACGCAATGTTGCAATTCTGTTAACCCTGCTGGTCATTTGCATGTACCCTCAAAAGTCCTGACAAACACTCGGGCGAGCTCCTCCCAACTGAATATACTGCCAGGTGCTAACTGAGTCAACCATGCCCTAGCCGAGCCTTCCAACATCAGATGAAGGTGCTTCATGGCCACATCATCATTGTCGCCACCGATCTGTACTGCCACTCGGTAATCCTCAAGCCAAGTGTCAGGCTAGGACTCACCAGTGAACTTGCTGACTCCAGTCGCCAACCTGAAGTTGGGAGGAATCACTCCGGCCCTGATGGCTCTACTGAAACATTCTGGACCTGAAACATGCACTCTGCTGCCAGTTGGGTTATCTCTGTCGTGACCCTCTCTGTGTGCTCTGTTCTTGTCAACCAGACCTTGAACGAGAATAGATCTCGCATCAAAGCCCGGCTCCCTTGGGTCGACTGGTGCTCTTCGCTCGCCACTGTGAGGGCGTCTGTCATCATGCTGCCGAGGCACATATGACCCACTCCTCAGAGGAGGTGTGGGCACTCGACAACGGTCATCATGGCTGAGTCGATGATCATATTGCTCGTGGTTTCTATACTGATCCTGCCGGTGCCCACGTCCCTCACGCCGCGGGGGCGATCTTGGGCTGTGAGCTAACTAATCTGTGTCTGCCATCACAGATCTGTTATGAACTCTATTCCGCGACTGAGATACTGCTGTGTTCTGCTCCCCCGCTGCCCGGAGCAAGGCCCGGATCTGCATCAAACCTCTGCCAGCCTCCGACTGGGAAGGCTGAATTGACTCTGCTATGCGGGCTGCAGCAGTGAGATTTTGAATCGGAGTGCGGTATACCTGAGGTTGAGGCGGAAAAAGTTGTCGTCGACTCGACTCAGGAATTCGCTGTCGAGCACGCTCGTCGAGAGCATGCTGGAGGTTCTCCACTCGAGTGCGCTCAGCCAAGTTGGCCAGGCGCGCCTCCTCCAAGGCCCGGGCCTCGGGGGTTTCTCCAATGATGGGAGTGTGAAGTGCATCCATATTGTGGCGGCGAAGCTCTTCCCTCTGCTGCGAAGAAAGGGGCTCGGGGCGGTAATCCTCGTGAATGCGCGACGGATCGCCGCCACCATCACCGCCATCGCCGCGGGGGAAGCCAGGTGGACTGCGTGGTCCGTCAACCATCAAGACTTTAGTGCGGGATCACTACTATCGCACTCGGATGCGGTTTCGACGGAGCCAGTCGAACAGGCCGTAGAGAGTTTCGTCGGGCTCGATTGCCGCAACTTGTGGGGTGGCCGACTGACGGGCCACTGCGCGCCTCACCCACCGCTGAAGCTGCGACCGACCGGATCGCTTGCGCCGCTGTACAGCGGGGAGCGAGGACACCACATGCGCCGACAGATACTGGGTCGACGGCTGCCGGAGAAGGACGCCGCGGACGCACGCGCGAAAGTGCGTCGCCCCGCGGACGGGGAGCGCCTCGACGTCGAGTGGAGCCTCTTGAAGCCAGGCGGAGTCGTCGGCAATGAAGACGAGCGCGCCGAGAAGGATTTCGCGGCCCTCAGCCAATCCACCGCCAGAAACCTTGATGATGGGAATCGGAAAAATCGCAACTTCACCAAAAAGGCGCTAAGACACCTGCCCACAGTGGGCGCCAACTGTCGTGGTTCTAAGACTGACAGTAGAATGGGGGGGTAGGTATGAGGAGGCAAGATCCTAGCTATGGCGAAGTTGTACACACGAGTTTTACGAGTTCAGGCCCTTCGTGGAGGAAGTAACAGCCCTATGTCTTGGTGCCCGGAGGCGGTCGACTGGATGATGTGTGTATGTGTTACAGGGGGTCCGAATCCTTGTGCCAGTGGAGGGGGGTGGCTTATATAGAGTGCTCCCAGACCCTAGCCAACCCATGTTTCAAGGGGTTTAAGGTACATCAAGAGGGGGAGTTACTGGTAACGCTAGTAATAAAGTGACATAAATGACCATTAAGTCTATGAAGTAAACGCCCAACCGTTGCCGTGCAGAGTGACTTTAGATCTTCTGTCTATCGAGTGATACTTGTCGCGGTCGAGTGACTTTGAGTCTTCCAAGTGGAATGCTTCGTGGTCGAGTGGATGATGCTATCCCTCGAATGCTCCTGGTTTTAGGGTCATGTCCTAGGGGAGGGTGTCTAGGTCAGGCCTATGACCCTACCCTGGGTACATAGCTTCATCATGGAATTGGTTGAGTGATCCATGATAGATGTGACATTGTTAATTAATGGTTAACTTAAGGTGGCTACTTAAATACACGTCTGGGTGGATTGGTTTCGGGCACCTGGGGATATACTAGTGTCGTCCTAGGAGATCCTAGGGTTACCGTGTGATCATCCTATGGTTCGCCACCCAGGCTCAAAGGGATCATCAGGTTATTCATGCTAGAAACTTCCGTGTGCAACCACAAGCTATTATGGGCTCCAGCATAGTTGAGTATGTTGCATGACCTCTTTCAGTGGTAGGCTAGCAGATGTACGGGAAAGTAGGTGTAACTGTCTACCCAGAATAAAGAGTTAATGTTTCTGAAAGACTGTGTCTCGGTCATCCGTTTCTCAAACACCATGTAGTGCGAGAAATCCAACGGAGGAGATCGAGTCTTGTGGGGAAAAGTGCGCAAACCTCTGCAGAGTGTACAAACTAATCATGGTTAGCCGTGTCCCCGGTTATGGACATCTTGAGTATCTGGTTCTTGAATTATCATGTTGATCTCATCACTCTAAATTAATTTGTTGGGTTATTAATACTGTTTAATTGGGATTGAATTGGAGGAACCTTCTCAATGTTTAACAACTAGCATGATAGTTAAACAAAATATATTCCTTTGTTGTAGGAAAAAATTGGTTTTTCGCAAAAACCTTATAACCATAGGGCCTCCACCAGCCACATATGCATGTAGTGATAGCATTTACCCGTTCATTACCCGTTCATCCGTGACATTTTGGGCCGAACGAATTTTTTTTCTGTCATACTTATGACACTTCTATGACGATAATTGTGACAAAACCCGGTATCATCAAAGATGTGGTGGGCTCCTACTTCTATGACAAAAAATCATGACAGACAATGGGCTTTTCATCCTGGGCGGGCCGGAGACGCAGCTGCATGACATTCTTGGGCCGTCCATGACGGAAAAAACCGTGGTAGAAGCGAGGGCTAGGAAAATATTGGGGTGTTCCCGGTTACGGTGGGTGGTCGGGGCCGAGCGATGCACGGAGGTTTGCGCGTTTCTCACGTACACGCACGCGCATGGGTGCGAGGCATTGGGCTATAACTGAACCCGAGCGATTTCACTGCAGGCTACGCGTTACTAAACCCGAGCGATCGATCGATGGCTGTTAAATGAACCCGGTCGAGCGATTCCTTCGCTACTGCTGCTAACTGAAGTCGATCGATGCTGCCTCTGGATGAACAATGAGCATTGCTGGGCGGGTTGGATGAACAGTTCCCGGTGGGGGTGGATGAACAGGACCCCGTGGTGTTGCCTCTAGATGAACAGGACCCCGATCGATCGAGCCGGTTGGGGCTGGACGAACAGGACCCCGTGGGAGGGCTGGTTGAATAGGACCACCCCATGGAGGGATGGATGAACAGTAGATGGTGGAGGGCTGGATGAACAGTAGCCCGTGGAGGGGTGCTTGAACAGGAGCCCGTGGAGAGGGCAGGTTGAACAGTAGCCGGTGGAGTAGCGCGCGGTGGAGGCTGGATGAACAGGAGCCCATGGATGAACAGTCGCAGGTGGAGGCTGGAGGAGATCCACGGTGGATGAACAGTAGCGTGTGGAGGCTGGAGGGGGTCGACAGTGGAGATGAACAGTATCCCGTGGAGTCCCGTTTTGCGGTACGCCACACCCCTCCCGATGAACAGGACCCCCGTTTCAACCGTAGCGCTCCAACACAAGTCCGTTTCCTCCGTTTTGCGGTACGCCACACCCCTCCCGATCAACAGGACCCCGTTTCGACCGTAGGAGGTCCGTTTCATCTGTTTTGCGGTACACCAGACCCCTCCCGATGAACAAGATCCCGTTTTGAACATGGCCGGTCGAACATAAGGCCGTTTCCTCTGTTCTGCGGTACGCCAGGCCTCGTTTCCATCGGCTGTTCCGTCCAAGCCCTCCCGATGAACATGACGACGCATTCTGTTCCGACCCAGCCGGTTGGCTCCCCATGAACACGACGATGACGCAGTTTCTCCGTTCTGACGCAGCCATGTACACGAGCGCTGGCCATACGTATGCGCGAGTAGGCGTTCGAGACCCCGCCCGTATGTACGTACGTGGCCGTATTTTCTTTCTTGCACACTGGCCGCTGTACGTATGTGTACATGCTACGTGCGCGCCTCTACATCGACCAGTATGTACGTACACGTTCACGACCAGAATGACAACGCTACGTATGCTTCGACCAGGTGGGTCCCGACTATCAGGCACTTCCTTCCGTGCGGTCCGAGCAGTCAGGGTGGCGAATCAATTTTTTTTTTGCCCGGACGCACTTCCGTGCGTGCGAAGATGTAGCCGATGGGTCCTAGCAGTCAGGGGGGAAACATTTTTTCGCGAAATACGGTGGCCCGTCCGGTGGTTCCCTGCTGCCAGGTGGAGGAATAATTATTTTGCCCATAATAAGGAGGCACTTCCTTGCGGACGCCGTGGACCCAGCTGTCAGCCTCTCCACGTACAGTACTCTTCCGATGGAAGTGTCCTTGACCACGTTGACCACGCCGCGCCGAGTGCACCAGGGCGGTGGACGACGGCGAGGCCTAGGAAGGGGACGACGCGGAGCCGGGGAAGATGCGGCAGTGGATGCCCACGCGGAGAGGAGTAAGAGGGTTCACTGGTTCGGCTGCGGTGTGAGGCTGCCAACGCCGCAGAATAACAGGGGGTGCGGGTGAGTAGTGGGATGCCCTGGCCAGCGGTGGGAGTAGTAGGGGGCGGTGAGGCCTGCGCGGCAGCACAGCCGGCCACGAGAGGCAGGAGCAGGCGGCATGACCGGCGCTGCTTTGGGCGGCTGGAGCAAGAAGACCAGAGGTTGAAGAAGCACGACGGCCGTTGGATGGACATGTACGGTCACTGCAGCTAGAATCGTTTACATTGACTAAGTTGACAAAGCCCTTGGTACGCGTCAACTTAGTAGGCCCACGGGTCAGCTTCTGAAATGGTGCGCCCCAGATGTCAAGGGGAGGAATCATTTTTTGGGCGGGTGAAGCTAGAATATCCGAGATTGAAGAAGAAGCCCGGCATCCGTTGGATGGACATCCAACAGCCACTGCTGCTAGAACCGTGTGTTGACTATAAGTTGACAAAGCCTTGCATACGCGTCAACTCTCTTTTTTTGAGGGGACGCGTCAACTTTCTAAGGCCACAAGTGTGTGGCAGAGAACTTATAGCCCATTTGAGATTTGTAAGAATGTGCAACCAATTTTTGAATTCTAATGGAATTTACTACAACCCATTTACAGTTTGTTAAAAGTACAACCCATTTCAACCAACCGTTCAAAACAGAATTCAATAAAATTTCCCACATTTTGATGGGATCCGAAATATTTTTATCCCGAAATTTCTAGTCAGATTAAATACAATTTCAATATAAATTTAAAAATCCAACGAAACATTGCGCTCGCAACAATTAATGAAATTAAAATTTTCAATATCCAAAAATAATATTTTATAAAGAAATTACGTGTTTGGTGCATTTTTTTATAGTTACTGCCCAGTTTTTATAATCACATCCCATTTATTATTTCTTAAAGCCCATTTTCTTGTTAAGCCTAATGCAGCCCTCCTAGGAAAGTTTTGCAGCCCAGCGGGGCGGAGAATAACAACTTGACCTTGCCTGGGTATTGCTAAAAAAAGTATAGCTGGGCTAGCCATTTTCAGCTTCAAAAAAATTAATATCTGGGCTGGATATCTGGCCTGGGCTAGACGGGCCACAACCCGCCCAGTTAATACCTGCAGCGATGTTTTCGTTGTTGTTCAGAGGAGAAAAATTAATATCTGGGCTAAACATCGCTCAAGAAAAACTCTGCAGTGATCACACCTCAAAAACACAAATACTGCTCGAGCTGCTTGGTCCCAGCTGTCGGCCGCTTCTTGTGCAATTCTCTCATTTATTGAATACATAGGTTGACAATAGTGTGGGACCGTGATGTCAGGAAACCAAGAGGAAGCAAAAAAAATATAGTTTTATATACTAATAAGGAGGCACTTGCGTACGTGCGGCTATGGCCCTGGTGGACCCCCACTGTCATCCTCTCCAAGTAAAGTCATCTCCTCATCCTCATGTCCGTTGACCATGTTGACAATGCGAGACGGCGGCGCCACGGCGAGCGCAACAACTTGAAGGACGACGGAGAGGGCCTCGTGGGCCCTACGGATGGTCTGATACAGCGCCCGCTGCTCATTCGGGAAGCCAGGATCATAGGGCCACATGTCCGCGATGGCATTGTCGTTCGCTTGTTCACCGGTCCTCCTGCGCTGGTAGCTCTTCTGCCATTAGGGCGTCGAAGTGCGGCCGCACCTGCTCTATGGTGAACACGGCATGAACTGGCTTGGACAGTGGCGCCGGCTCCTGGTCGGAAGCTACGTCCATCGTCTGATTGTCGTCCCTCAGCTCGGCGAGCTAGCTGGCGAGCCAGCATATCCGGCTGCTGGACCGACCCGCTGCCAAGCACGAGTCTGACTGCCCTGGCCCACCCAGACCGCCTCCCTCGCCCGCGCGCGCTCTCCGCGCAAAACGGTCAGCGCCGCCCGCCCCGCTTCCCGGTGCAAGCGATTGCTCCGCCTTCAAACGACACAAGTGTCATCCGTCCGTCCTTCCACCGCCCACATTAATGATACACGGTTGCCGAGGTGGCTACTCCGGCGCCACATGTCCGTCCCTCCGCCACCCACCATTGCTATATAAACTGCTGCGCCGGCCATAGCCGGAGTCATCCGCATCCGCTCCACTTCTCCTGTCCACATCACTACTGCCCGCCATGGCTTCCTCTTCGGAACGGGCGGACGACGGACCACAAGGAGATGGCAGCCATCGCTGCCGACTGGCTGGCCGGCAGGCAGCCGGAGGACGACGACGTCCCAATGGAGGACATGGTAGTCGATGATCCGGCGCCAACCCCCTCCTCCGCGCCATCCTCGCCGGTGCATTGCACCATGACCATCGGCGAAGCTCATGCCCAATATATAGACACGGTGAGGCAGAAGCGTGAGGAGCAGTTCCGGGAGGCGCAGGCCGACGCCGCCTACAACCACCATCTCCTCCAGGAGCACCTGCAAGCAGAGGAGCAGATCGCCGCGGAGCGGGCGGAGCAGGAGGCGCTGCTCGACTCGTACCGCTCCGCCCGCGAGGGACGCCTCGAGCGCTGGCGGTACCGCATGCGGGTGGCGAAGGCTGCGGCCGCCTGCAAAGAGGGCGATGAAGCGGGCGAGGCGCTGTTTGGCGAGGCCGAGGACGAGGCAGAGGACAATGCCGGCTTCGACGAGTCCACGCTCCGCTGGAGTCACCGAGGCTCTGCGGCGCCAACAACGAGGCAGAGGATACCGCCGGTCCGCCGACCCCCACACTGCCGGCAACGAGGGGGAGGATTTCCCCCGCTCCGCCGAGGCGCCGCCCGCCGGCAACGAGACAGAGGACATCACCGGCTCCACCGAGGCCCCGCCCCGCTGCCAGTGAGGCCGCGCCACACAGAAAACGAGGAAGAGGAACACGGTACGTCGCCGCCACTCGGGTCCAAGTAAGGGCACCACTGCTACCCTCCGGTTGAAGCCAAGCTAGGTGGGTTGACCACTGACGGCCGGTTAGCTTTTTGGTGGCGACGTGGAGTCGGAGAGCTATCTTGGAGAAGGACGTTGCTTCTACTTAACTGCTGGTGCACTTGGCTGACTGACACATTGGCCCAACAGGCATCTGGGCCACATGTCAGTTACGCAACTGCACCTGCAGTTAAGTCACTGAAGCTTCTGCTCGGCTCAGCCGGACACAGGTGGGTAGCTTCGGTTAATTAACTATACCTCCAGCGCACCCCTTTTTACTTGAAGAATGTATGAAATGTAATGAAATCTGGCATGTTTATATGAAATCCGACCGTGTATGAATGAATTTATTTCGATTAGTTCAAATTCTTGTATCACTAGCATTGGATGAACATGCAAAACAGTACGTACTACCATTCTTCCCAGGGAGATCACCTCGTTTGCGGCAGTTTCACATGTACTCCCTCCGGTCCTTTCTAGTCTGCATACAAGTTTTCTCTGCAGTCAAAGTATCTCTACTTTGACCAATCTTATAGAAAAAAGTATGCACTTTCACAATGTGCAAAGTAAAAAGGAACAGAAGGAGTACAAAGAGTTTGAGCAGCTTTTTAGCGTTCCTGTACATTGCAATCAAACACACAGGCCTGGCAATTCATAGAGAACGTTCAAAACAATAATTGATTATGCATCTCAGCGATTCACATGTCAGAGCCAATATTTACTTCACAACTAAGAAATAAAGAAAAAAATGGATCAACGCTGCTGACAGCAAAGGGCGTCCCATTTGAAAATATCAAACGCATGTCTTCTTGCTAAAATCAATGAGCAAAATTTGACAAGGTTGTCCCTTCCAAAATATCAAATGCCTACGATTGTGGAACTGGCAGGGTTTTCCATCAGTTCGGACATTGGCATGGCACCTCGTGCTAAATAAACCAGCTGTTCTTCTTGTGCAGTTCCACCAAAATCAACCAAATTCGTGCGTAGCTTGTATGATTTCGCCCTTACATGTTGCAACGCCTTGAACTTATCGGCACCTCCTTTCTTGTGGTGGAAATAAATGATTTGTTGTATTCATGAACATTTTGTGCAGTTCCCATTGAAATCAAGCTGAGCACCCCTGTTTGCACAAATACAAAAAACGCGATTAGTATAAAGAAAACTGTACTATGAATTGACAGTTTAAACAGGCACCTACACTGTCCATGTAGAGCACACTTTAGAAAAATGGAACTCACCGGAAAGAATCCTAGAACAACATTGTACTCGCGCATCACATCAAGAAAATGGAGATTTGTTAGTCCTTCTGAGCTGAAGTTAGTTTGGTCTTGTGGGGAGTAATGTAACCATCCTTCAACTGCTCCTCCTGATGAGAAGATAGACAGGGCTTCTTCATCCTGGCATAATCGGAACTAGTCACTTCACATACTCCATATTCTTCTTCAGAGGAGGATGATCCTGTTGTGCAAAGACAAGAGGACAACTAAATGCTAGCATCCCTGTTTTCTCTAAAAAAGGAAAGGAAATATTTAAAACAGCACAGATGAAGCACTTCTCAAGGACAATACCACTTTTTCATGACAGTATCTAAACAGTAGCACAACACCAGTAGACATGACAAAGCTCAATCATATGGATGAAATCAGTGGGCTAGTACCAACCTTTGTCAGGAGGATTATTGTGTAGACCATAAAGATGAAGCACTTCTCCGGAACCATCTGTTGCTATCTACTGTGGTGGCCATGCTTACTATATACTCCTCGATTAGTTTAATGTTTCCAACATCTTCTTGTGCAGTTCCACTAAAATATATGGTATCTTCAAAGAAGATCCCTGTTTGCACAAGTAGAGATAATTACGTATTGCATTAAGAGTGGCATCAAATCAGTGGCAAAACAATTGCTCGTTCCAGCCATAGCAATAAATTAAGATGCAAAACTATATTATTACTTGTGTCATCATAGTTCCAGTGCTTCATTACAGCACCGGGAGTTGATTTTTGTTTTTCTTCCGCTTGTTTTTCCCCTTCATCACTTGGTTCAATAACAGACAAGCTTCGCCTTCAATGTAAGATTTGGCATGTCAATTAGGTTGCACAAGTATAGCACTAAACAATGACATTAATTTTCTGATGAAAGTGGCAAAATACAGGCCAACAGTTGTGAAATATCCTTATCTTACCTCAATGGGATATTATGGTGCACATACAGATTGGAAGTCTTGTCTCCATTTGTGCAGTTCACTAAAATTAAGCAACATTGCCATACAAGTAGCACAACATATGAAAGCACACTGCAGAATCATGTGAAAGAAGGCTAGTACTGACCTCTCATGACGCGGAATTCAAACAACTCACAAGAAGAAGATCTGAACCAAATTTGCCAACATGGATAGGAAGTAAGATCTCCTCTTGTGCAGTTCCACTAAGATCAAGCAATCAAGCAACGTTGTCGGTGTGACATTTTAGTTGAACTTCACAAAACACTCTTAAAACAAAAGTGTTTTGTGCAGTGCAACAAAAGGTCACAATGGCAACGAGGTGAAGTAGATAACCCTGTTTACACAGAGGTGCAAAGGAAACAACTAGTGGTCAATAACGGTGGATGACACAGAAGCCAACAAAAAGAAGTATCTACCTTATCTAAATGGGAAAGAAAGCAAGACAGTAGCATTTCTCAAACGGTGGCATTGATTTATATTAACAGAGAGATTATATTAACAATAAAATTCGTTAAACATGTAATTTGCTTTTAACTGTGGCATTGCATCAATTTTCCAGCGGCATTATTAGAGGGTGTTTGTTTACAGGGACATTTTGGTGGAGGTACTAAAAAAACTCCGTGTCAGTCCCATCTAAACCAAACAGGAGGGACTTTTAGGGACTAAAAGTGGGCATTTGGGACTAAAGAAAGAAGACCCCGAGGGAGAGTCTTTTTGGGACTTTTTCCAACAGTTGCCCCTGCCACGCATCGCACCTTGTCTCTATTAGTTCATTACTAGGGGTAACATGGTCTTTTTGCATGTCATTTAATAAACTCTAGTCCATGTTTAGTCCCTGGAACCAAGCAGGTAGGGACTAGGGAGTTTTTAACCAAACAGTGCCTTAGATTAACAACAGCTAAAGAGTTGCACGGGACAGTGGATGCACCAGCACCATGTGCATCTACCGATGTACTGGGGTGATGCATAGTCTGTTGCAACAAAGAACAAACAACCAAGGAGCATATTTGTGTTGGTCCCAGTTTTTTTTATCTTTAGACACCTTTCCCTATGTGAGCGCAGCAAATCTAGTCCTGCTCAAACTCTACAGCATTGTCCCCCAAAACAAAAGATCAGTTTGTTACACATGTGTGTACTATGTTTGTCATTGTTTTCCCTTTTCGACCAACGTAGGTGCTGGATAGCCAGTCTGTACTAGTACTTTCCCCACTTCCTTTCCTCTTTGAACCACGTCCTAGATTTATGCTATGCAACTTTCCCCACTACTTTCCCCCATTCCTGTCCTCTTTGAACCACGTCTTAGATTCATGCGATACAACTTTCCCCACTACTTTCCCCCTTCCTTTCCTTTTTGAACCACGTCCTAGATTCTTGCTATACAACTTTTCCCACTACTTTCCCCCATTCCTTTCCTCTTTGAACCACGTCCTAGATTCATGGTATACAACTTTCCCCACTACTTTCCTGTTTGATCCAACACCTAGATTCGAGTGCAGAAGTGGAAAAAGCCCACATGCAGCTAGAGCAATGTATGTGGAATAAGTAAATCATACCTTATGGTTCTTGGGGTGTGGTTCGGTGGGCGACCGGAGGCCGTTCGACCCACACTATGTACGGCAGCGAAGAAGAAGGGGTCAGAGGCCCTCCCGCGCCGCCGCTGGGTGAAAGTGAACAGCTGCGCCGGTAGTGGATTCGCTCCCTCGCCGACGGCGACAGCGTTAAGCCTCCTTCCCTTCCCGGCGGACGGATCCTGCCGGCTCTTTGACGAGCAGTGAGGGGAGAGAGAGTGGCCAACGAAGTCTTGTTTAGATCTGGAGAGGGTGAGAGAGTGTGAAGAGAGCAACTACAAGCAGACCAACAGTGAGGGGGGAGAGAGAGGCCAACGAAGTCTTGTTTAGATCTAGAGAGGGTGAGAGAGTGTGAAGAGAGCAACTACAAGCGCTGAGGCTCCAACGTGTATATACATACAGGAGAGATTGTGAAGAGTGCAAACCCTAGAAAACAAGCGCCGAGGCTACAGCTTATACGTGATGAGGTGATTATACGGTCACTACGAGATCGTATAGCTCTGTATCCATCCATTTTGACTAGTGAAAGAATCCTCCTGGCACGAATTATGCTCAAGTGTAGTTATCGAACCCGAGACCTCAAGTTTGATGAGCGAACAGGCTAACCAGCTACAGAACCCTCCTGTTATGTTCAACGAGAGGAAAATAGCCTTTTCTACATTCCTGCATTCGTGTGACAACCATGCTGTGTTCTTTTGTGTGTGTGGGAGTCATTGGGATTTAAATCATAATCGTGTCATGTGGCTTTGGTGGTAAGACTATACATAGTGGTGCAGAAATAACGCAGCCTTAGTCACCTTACCTCTCTCCACGTAGTACGTTGGGTCCCACCAGTCAGAGGGTGAAACAAACAAATTAATAAGAAAAATTAAAAGCGCCAGCGGTCTATCTTACCTCACACATCTCACTACTACTCGGGAACACTGTCTAATTGATCCCTCTGTTCGCTCACGTACTATTTTAAATGAATCCTTATTATAACATGCACACAATTTTGGGCACTTGTATTCGATCTAAGTCAGTGTGCCACCATATCTCGTACGACTCCCTCCGTCTAGGTGTAATAAGTCACGTTAGAAGGTGCAGCGGGACCAAGGTGCAAGCAGATTGGAGGAGAAGGAGAAACTTGACCGGTCATTCCTCCAATCAAAGCCCTGATTTCTGTCTCTAAACGCAACAATTAATCCAAACAACTAGGAGATGCCGTTTTAGCTACCATGCAGGGCCACGTATTAACTCACATGCAAGCCGACTTTGCTTTCTTGACTGATCAACGCGTAGTTGCGCTCCATGCATTGGGTTTCCGGGGGAGATAACCAGGCGGAGTAAGGAGTGTTTGGTTACATTGCTTAGGATGGTCATAGTGGTGAGTAACTTGGACTAGTAACATGCATATGTTACTAGTCTATGTTACTACTACGCGAAGTTTGCCGTCGGAAGCGAGCCGATCTGGCTCTCCTGAGCTAGCAAGGTTTTTCTAGCCCACCCAAGCTAGCTGGCCCACAAAACCTATCATATTTTAACAGTTCCAAATGCCTAACCTTGCCCGGCTATGCTATAAGCTGTTCTTGCTAAGGATCCAAACGCTCCCTTAGTAACAATGATCGCTAGCAACGAGGCCAGGAGGGCATTGAGATGCGAAGTTAATGGACGACGCCTAAACATTTTGGGAATATCTGATTTCCGTAAGATGATTTAACACCTAGACGGAGGGAGTACTACTCCTCAGTCCAGGTTTGATGGAATATTCGTCACCTCTTCTTGTACGTACTCCATTTGTATCTCACTTCCTGTGGCTTCGCACTCGCACGATTTTCCTAATCTATGAACCTGTGTGTGCGTGTGTGTGTGTGTGCATGTGTGTGTTTAACATCATGTGTGTGTTAGAGAGAGCGACAGATCGACCTGCTCTTACAGAGAGATTGTGTGTAGTGTACGATTTTAGCAGCGAGAGTCGGTGCATCCTATCGTTTCCGGGCGTCCGGTAGGGACAGGCGGACAGCTGCCATGCCCGCTCCTCACCAGCCTGGCCCACCCAAAGCCCCTCCATCGCCCGCGCGCGCTTCCCGCCCGAAACGGTCAGCGCCGCTCCAAAGAATCGGTGCCGCATTCATGCCCGGGCAGAGCGGATGCGACTTCTCACTGGCGCCTGCGTTGAAGGGAGAAGCGGATTCAAGAGTGATGGTTGCTTCATCCGTCCAACTTACTGCTGGGTCTATGTGATTTGATGGCTCATTGGTCATTATTACTCAGGTGGTAGGACTGTTGGATGTCCCATGCTTTCGGCGAAAGGAGGTACTACTAGATTACAATTTTCTCCATTCTTACGGTGGAGGAGTGCAAGAGCAGTGAAAACATGCAGGCTCAGTGATTACATGGCCCACCTCACACTATCACCATATTTTCTGGACACCGTGCGACACTTAACTCTTTACATATTACTCCCTCCATTCTTAAATACATGTCTTTGTAGAGATTCCACTAGGTGGACTACATACGTAACAAAATGAATGAATCTACACTTAAAATGCATCTGTATACATCCGTATGTGGTTCAGGGTGAAATCTCTACAAAGACTTATATTTAGGAACGGAGGAAGTACTAGTATAGTACGTACTGTAATTTATCAGCCAGATAGTACAATGCTATGAAGCTTCCAGCTTCTGTTACATGTATCTTGCGTCCAAGGTTGCCCGTTGCAACATGTCATCAAATACAAAGGAGACTAACATGCATGCTATTGCATCTCAATGATTGACAGATCATAGCAAATATCGGTTCCTCAAGAAGATCATAGGAAATATGTACTCCCTTCGTTCCAAAATAAGTGTCTCAACTTTATGCAATATGGACTTCATACGGAGCAAAATGAGTGAATCTACACTCTAAAATACGTCTATATACATCAGTCTTTGGAGTATGTACTAGTAGTTCATATTGAAATCTACTAAAGGACATATATATTCCAAAAAATATGATAATCTCTCTAACCAAGGTAGTAGGGACGAGGAGTAAACGGAGGGATTAGTAAAAATTTCTCCTCGTCCTGCGAGCCACCGCGCGCGTGGGCGAGGGAGCGGGCGTAAGTCGTACAGTACTACTACTAGTAAGCAAGCTTCACCTCATCCTGCGAGCCACCGCGCCCGTGGGCGGGGGAGACGGTGTACTAAGCAAGCTTCTCCTTGTTGTGCGAGTTGACGGGACACATCGAAAGAACTCCAGTGTATAGAGCCTTGCCTCTAAGGTAGGCCCCACATGGTTTGCCTCTTTTTTAACATAACGCGTCAAGTCGCAATTTGTTTGTTCACCCATGGTAGACGATCCTTCCTCCATCAAGTGGACAACCAGTACACGTGTCAAATTACTACGTGGGCTGCCTTTTTGTACAGAAATGAGCTCCACCGTGTACCCGCGCGGGTGTGGTTGGGAAAGAGGCGGGAGTAGGTGCGCCATGCGTGCACCTCTTCTCTTCGTGCACGTCCCCCACCTACATGGGTGTGTGTGAGAGATACGAACCTAGACAAATGGCTTGTGCGTTCGAGAGTGTTTTTTGCTTTGGGGGGGTGATTTCGTGAATGTATTTGTGGGAATATGTGTTGATGACATCTCAAACAAAATTTTGCATGCAATTTCGTCTGTGAAATGGAGGCCTATCTGTATCATATATAGAGGGCCGGGCGATCCACGAGAAGAGAGGGAGGGGTCATAGATATCGATAGAGTCGAACAGAGGATCAAGTGGGTGGGTGCGAGATCGATGAAGAGAGCCATCGAAATTGTGTGTGTGTGCAAGTCAAAGATATAGGGCGACTGACCTACCGGAACGTCAGAGGGCACATGTCAAGTTTGTGTGTGGCA